>NC_073737.1:5875095-5972856 GCF_023634155.1 Falco peregrinus
GCTTTCTCCTATCCACCTTCAAGAAATCGATCAATTCAAGGGATCTTGAAAAAAACCCGTGACATCACTAATAGTTAACGAGCTGTTTCTAACAGAGGTGAACGCACAGGGCAGTCAGAAAGAACCTACACCCTCCATGTGAAAGACGACGTTACCAACCCAAAATCTGGTCCATTTAAGAAACAGCAGTGACTATAACGACAAAAATTAAGTCTCCCAGCCTGAGTTGAACAGAGAAGCCCCCGTACAGCCACTGCAGAGGGAAAGCAGAGCCCTAAAACATGCTGGATACTTGTAATCCCCGTTGTCACACCACATACTGATCCCACGATCTCAATCCCCTTCTAAAAAGAAGGAATTATGGCTCACTGCAAGGGAGCTGAAAGCTGCCACCAGCTCTTTCCCACTCGTTTGGGACAAACTGCAGAATCCAGAGATCCCCAGGAGACTGAGGTGACGTTAATTGAGCACACTAATCCTTAAGACACTGGTTAAGACAGGGATGTCCAAGATCCACGTCCCATCCCACCGAGCTGAAAGTTACCACCACACACTTGCACCAGTTGGAGAGCGCTGGCCCAGTTTAAACTCAAACAATTGGAAAAAAAAAAATCACAAGGGGGAAATACTTAATCTGGAGGTGATAAAACAAGCGGAGCGGTGCTGGGCGAGGTCGGCAGGAAAGCTGGGCCAGCATCCCACGGCACCAAGTGCAGGTGGGTTCCTCCCTGCAGCAGCGCCAGGGCTGCCAGCAGAGATCCAGCTGTGGGAACGCTGGCACCTGGCAAACCCACACAGTGTTTTGGCAGCTGACACCAGGACGGGAGCGGCTTTAGAAGCTCTGGCTTGTTAGGAGAGCGGCTGAGGGATGACTTGGAGACACATCCAGAAACGCTTTGAAGCAGTGGCTTGATGTTGCCTTTGCTGCAGTGAAGCATCAAGGAGTTACTTTTATCAGTAGAAAACATCACTCAATACAACTTCAAAAATCACGAAGGGGGATCTGGGAATGTTTCCTCACTCTAGAAATAAAAGACATCTCTGGGAAAAGCCCCAGCTGTTCACACTGAGGGCTTTTATCAGCCAGCTGTGAACTTTCCCACTTCTCCGTCAATTTTTCCAGCTAGCGGCTGCCCACCTGATGGTTCTTTACATGACATTTGACTAAAAAGAGGGAAGAGAACTCTCACAGCGGAAGTCTCAAGGTTTCTCTCGATCTTCACCAACATCTAAACCCTCTGCTGGGCTTGCAGAGGAAACGCTGCAACAGTTTACCACAGCTGAGCTGCCACTGGCTCCCTGCGGAAGCTCACCCCCCTCACGGCTCTGATCCCAGCAGAGAAATGAGGGCTCCCTGTCGAACACCACCGCGTTTGCAGCGTGGACATCTCCTCCTCCTCAGGCAGTGATGCTCGCGGGGGCTTCGGCGGGTCAGGGACAGCAGCGATTCACTTCTTCATCTGGAGGGGACCATGCTGAGGGGTGCAGGAACACAACGTCTCCTTCCCTTCTCCCCAAAGAAGTCGCTCGCTGGAAGCACATTCCCAGACTGAAACCTCGCTGGAGTTAACGCACCACATCTCCTGCAGCAGGCAAACTGGTTTGTTTTTTTTTTTTTTCTTCTTGCTGCTTCAGACAGGACTAAAATACTTCAAAAAAGCAACTTTTTATCTATTGCCACAAGTTACAAGATATCCTTCAGCGCAGGTTTTCTGCTGTGAGGGTTGCATAACCTCACAGAGCATTTCCACGTTACCCTCAGTGAACCGGGCCCTTATCCGCTGCCCGGGAACCTCCTATCCCGTACCCCGAACATGGGGTACGCACCCAACAACCGCGGCTTCCCCAAGTTCCAGACACCAGGCCACACCACCGAGGCTGCAGGGAAAATTAAACCCCCCGCCCCCCCGGGAGCCAGACTTTTCCTTGGGAAGCCACCAGCAAGCTCTGCCGGGAGCCAGCGCGTGCAGGGATGCCCGTTAGGAATGGAAACGATGGAAACGGAACGCTTCGTGGGGCAGAGGCCGCTGACAGGCGCCCCCTCCCCGCCCCGCCCGGCGGCCTCACGCCCCTGACAGTCGTTCCCTCACTCCGCGAGCAACTTCTTAACATAAATAACCCCGGAAAGTTGCTGCGAAGCGGCAGCTGCCCCTCTCCGACGCTGTAACCGGTGAAATAAAGGCGCTGGGCGCCCGCCAGCCGCCCCGGGAGCGCCCCCGACAGCGGCGGGAAGCCCCGGGCTTCGCCGCTCGCCCCCGCCGGCCCGAGGTGCCGGGAGGCGGCACAGACCCGCTCCCGGCGGGCCTGGCACCGCCGTCACGGCGGCCCCGGGCTTCGGTCACACCCCGGCGGCAGCGGTTCTGGGCTCTCGGCGACCCCTGGCGAGACCCGCTCAGCGGGAGGCTCCCGGGCAGCGTCGGCCACGGCGCCGTGCCCAAGGTCACGGATCGCTGACGGAGCCCGGCGCAGGAGCCGCCCGTCTCCCGCCGCCCCGGCCTCCCGCCCCGGGACACGGCTCCCCGCTGACAGCGGCGGCTCCGGCCCCGCCCGGGCGCCGCTGTCAGCCTCGGGCCCGCGGGCAGCCGCTCCGGCCCCGCGGGGGAGCGGCGCCCCCCAGCCTCGGCCTCCCGACGGCCCCAGTACCGGCTGCCCCGGCCGCCCACCCACCCGCCCAGCGGGACCGGACCGGGACCGAGACCGAGACCGACCGCCGCCCCCGCCACTCACCATGGTGCCGCCGCTGCCGCCCAAGCTCCGGTCCTGAGTCCGCGCTGGAGCCGCCTCAGGAGCCGCCAGACAATAACCCGCCCGAGCGCGAGGAGGGAGCCCGGCCTGCCGCGGCGGGCTCGAGCCAATCAAGGCATCGCATACTAGTTTGAACACCTCTCTAGCACCAATCATGACGCCGTTTCTTGCCGCCTGCCTGCCGACACCTAGCTCCTCCCCGCGGCCCGTGTAACGGCTGTTTTTCCTTTGCACACGGCACGCAAGGGTGAGGGCGGGGGGCGTGCCCGGCGGCTCCGAACCAGTGGGCGGTACAATGGAGTGACGTAGAGCCCACCAATAGAAAGAGTTGCCCGTCTGGATAGAGGCGGGGCTGAACGGATAGACAGTTCGCAGGGCCAGTGAGAGGAGAGAAGCCTTTCCCGCCCATTTTATCCCCCGCCCCTCGTGTTGTTTGTTTGCGCGGAGCGGGGGAGGGGGCGGATGCGGCGCTGAGGGGAGGGGAGCGGAGCAGAGGGAAGCGGGGCGGGGGCGGAGGCGGGGGCGGGGGCGGGGGGGCTGCCCGCCTCCACCGCCTTTACCGGCCGGCCTCAGGCCCCTCTCCGCTGTCACGGTCCCCGTCAGGGCCCGGGCAGCGGGCCGGGGTCTGCCGGGGCAGCGGGTCTCGGCTCTTGACAGGGCCCGGGGCCGCCCCCACCCCTCCGCCTTCCTCGGGGGGACAACACGGGGCGGCCCTCTGGCCCGGCCGTCGCCTCCGCGGCCAGCCCAAGGGCCTGTGCCCGGGGCGCAGCCCGGGGCGGCTGAAATCTCAGTGACAGATTGGCTGCGGCGGTGCCCGGTGGGGGCACCCAGGCCCGGCGGCGCCTTTGCGTCCCTCCCCGTGTGTTTTTACAGGAATTACAGAAATAAAGGCTGGTCCTGCCCGGTAAGATAAGGGCAGCGGCAGCGAGGTAACGCTGACCGGCCTGGCAGACCCGGGGGGGGACCTGGGCCAGGGCTCGAGGTGCAGGGAGCACCAAGAGGCAAAAGTGGCTGGTGAAGGCGGGGATGAAATATGGCCTAAAAAAGCCCCCAGAATTCCTGGTGCAGACTGTCATGGGGCAGGGGGGGGTTGGTGGTGTGTCAGGTCAGAGTGTGTTATGGGAAATAAAAACTTATTTCCTCTGATGAGCCTATTCCAGCATCGAGCTGAACCCAATTTACGTGACAAGGTTAATTTTGTAAGAGAAACCTCAGGATTGAGAGAGCGAGGCTCATTGCCTGACAGGAGCAGCCTCGGGAGCTGAACAGGCCCGTGGGATGGTGGAAGGAGCCCTGGAGCCTGCCCTGCCCCTTGGCTCCGCCGAGAGAGGAGACCACGGAGCAGGTTGGAGAGCGCCGGGCTGGGGAGGAGGAGAGAAGCGGGATGAGGAAGGCACGTTCACACTGTCACTGTCCCACCCTGGCTGTCACCGGCACCTGGACTTGCACACCTCGCCCCGTGCCTCAGTTTCTCTCTAGCACTGGGTGGGGGCACTGTGCCGCCCCTGCCCCTCGCTGCAGCTGCTGCAGAGGGGCTCAGGGGTGCCCGGGTGACCCTGCTGGGGGCCCCAAACCTCCCACCCCCCGGCTGCTCCCGCTCCCCACGCTGGAGAGAATGCTGCCTGCACCTGCCCCACAGACAGCAGCTGCTGCAGGCGCCTTCTGTGTGCCTGGGGCCCCCCAGCTGTCGCAGTGCCCCCCCCCAGCCCCCCAGCTCCGTCGTGGAGGAGGGGCAAAGCAGCTGCCCACAGAGGCATCCAGGGGACATGCAGGAGGGGGTCCCCAGCACGCTGCCAGCCGCTCCCTGAGGGGCGAGGGTCCCAGTCGGTGGGGATGCAGTCCCCGAAGACGGGGTCAGGCCAGGCCTCGGCTGCCCGCAGCGCCGGGGACAGGCGGCGGCGGGGCTGCGGTGTGGTGGCGGCGGCTCATGCGCAGGCGGCTCCCGCTCGCTCGTGTCCTCAGATGAGCTCGTGCCCGCAGGGAGCCGCAGAGCTAAATGCGGTGTGGGCTGCGGCGCCTGCGTCACCGCACACCGGCCTCGCTGCCAGGGACCCCATGGCACTGCCGACACCCTGCCTGGCACGGGCTGCACGCCACACGCATGGTGGTGAACACGCCACGCAGCCATGTGCATGCCTTGCACATGCCTGCGCACACACCACGCAGCCATGTGTGCCGTGCATGTGGCTTGCCAGGCCAGTCTGTGCATGCCAGTGTGCCTGCATGAGCCGTGACACACGCAACACGCATGTGCTGTGCCAAACCCTCCTCCCACCCCCCGGTGCCAGCCTCTCGTGCCCCCCCACTCCCTGCGGTGCCCCCAGCAGCTGCTCTGGCTTTGGGGACCCCCCCTGAGGACAGCACCCTGCTTAGGGACAAGGTGTGCCTCGATGTCCCCACGCTGCCCCCCCTGCAGAGCCCCGAGGGTCCCCAAAACACCCCCACAACACCCCAGGGCCACCACTGACCCTGCCCACCCCATTCCGTGCTGTGACGGTGGCACCAGTGAGCCCCCCAGGGCCGCTCCCCCCCCCCCAGAGGAGCAAGACGTGGCCAGGCTGGGTTTTTCATTCACTTTTCCGCATACTTTTTATTTGTTACAAACATACAATTCTTTAAATATAGACTTGTAAAACTCCATTTGCAAAAATCTGCTACGGTAAGGAGTGCTCGCTAGCATGAGGAGTTCGTCACGTCGGGCGTCGTCTTTGCTAGTGGTAAAATCCAGGACCTGCCTTCGGCAACCGCCGGCCGCTCCCCGGCGTCTCCCGATGCCGCCCCGCCGGCCGCAGAGGAAGGGAGAGGGGGGGAACACGACCCCCCCAGGCGCCGGCAGCCCCACGCTGGGCTGCCTAAAGTGCATGGTTTGCTTTATTTTTTGTTTTTCTTTCATTAAAAAAATAAGAGGAATAAAACTTTCTTCTTTCGTCAAGGTACTTCGGGGTGAACGTTTTGGTCTCTCAGCAGATATTGGCCAAAGCCAGTCCCAGCCCTGGCGGCTCTCGGAGGAGGATCTGGCTCACTCCAGCGCCAATGTCTTACTGCCCAGCCAGCACACGCTGTGCCGCACGCCGCAGCCCTGGGGTGAACCGGATGGGAGAGCCGCCCGCGTCAGCCCCGCTCTCAGCCGCTGCATCAGTGTCAGCACTGCTCCAAGGCCAGGATCCCCCGCGGCCTCCTGCCTACCGGTAACGCCGCGATTTCGAGGCCTCGACGCCACCAGCAAACCCCAGCCACCCTTGGCAGGAACAGACACAGAGCAGAGCCGCAGGGATGCTGGCACGCAGGCTCCCAGGTTCCACCTACAACCACCACAGCCTGGCGGTTGCCACTGCCAGTGCCATGCTCTTCGCTGGCCGTTCCTCTCCCATCTCGGTTTGATCAGAGATCCGTCCTGGCACCTGGATTCAGGATCTTACGCCGACGCACCAAACGCCAGCTCCACTTGGCACAGGCACTGCTGGCTCAACCGGCTCCGTGAGGAAGAGGAGGGCGACGGCGCCTGCGGCTGAGCCTCGCCCTACGAAGATCATCTCTCCAAGCATCCAGAGACACCAGCGAGCTGCCGTGATGCCGAGCCGGTTTGGATTTCCCACCGGGAACCCTCTCCTGGCGAGTACGGTGGCAATATCTGCTGAGAGATTCCTTGTGCATCAGCTCAAGTACCATCATCACTCGCTCACGCTTTTTTTTTTTTTTCTTATTTCTTTTTCCTTTTTTTTTTTTTTTACAACTTTTTTCTTTTTTAAAAGAGAAGCCGGCGAGGGTTTTTGTTTTTGTTTTTTTATCACCGACAAGAGAAACCGCCGCTCTCCCCGGCACGGCAGCCCCAGGGACCGGTCACCTCCCCCTGAGTCGTCCTCCACTGACAGCGAGGGACCACAAGGAGATTTTCGTGCCCATGACCCCCAAAATGGCTGGAAACAAGGCAGGATAATTCCGATTTTCTTCCATATTTTTCTCTTGGGAGGGGAAAATTTGAAGTGGTTTTAACTTTTAACGGAGCCACCGATGGCTCCTGGCTCTTGGCCTGGACATTCTGGGTATTTACATCGAGTTTTGGGGCACTATACAAGATTTACAAGATTTTTTTTTTTTTTTTGTACAGCAATAGTCGTGCTCTCAAACCGTCCCTTTTGGGGCAACAGAAATCTGGAAGTTCCAAGAATTTAGGATCTTTTTTTCCCCCCATTCTGGTTAAAAAGAAAAGAAAAAAAGGGGGGGGGTGGGGGGCAATTTGCCCATTTTCTACAGAATTCAAACCAAAAAACCCAACCAAATCTCATATATATACACACACGCGCAAAGATGTGTATATACATATATATATATATAAGGGAACAACCAAACCCTCCAACCTGCCACGCACGCCACCAAATTCCCCGTGCCCTGGCTGCGGGCAGGTGCTTTCGGCGCCGATGAGGTCTGGTCAATGGAGCGATGCAGGTGCAGGCACAGGCCCGGCTTCGGTGTAACCGTCATCCTGCTCTCCTTGGGAAACACTCCACCTGATCCTGGGCAGCGTGAGGGGGGCTCCCCACTCCCGGCAGCCCCAGCCCGCTGGCCACAGGCTGAACCAACTGAAAAAAGAAATAAACACCCCCAAAACTCACCGGGGGGAAAAAAAAATAATAAAAATTTAAAAAAATCTCCCCCCTTGCAGAAACCACCCGAGTCCTCGCTTGCACCCAAGGCTTGTCTGCCCACCTCTCCGAATCACTCCTGCCGGCCGCTGGCAGGTTAAAAAAACCCTTTTCATTTCTGATTTTCAGCTTATTTTTTGATGATTTTTTGTGGGTTTTTTTGGTTTTGCTGCGAGATTTCTTCCCCCGACGCGCTCTGCTCTTCTCACCCGTTTGCTGGAAGGTCAAATGGAGCTGCGGAAGGTCTCTGTACATAGATACATCGCTTCTCCAGCAGGAGAAAGGTTTCTGGTTGCCAAAGCGAATGCCGTCTGTGGCACTGGGTCCTGGTTTTATTATTTTTTTTTGGCGTTATTTGCCTTTTTCCTCTTCCACGTATTTCTTAGGCGGCTACCGAGAGCCAAGCTGGGCCGGTGGCAACCCCGCCACTACCCCAGAGTAGAAAGGTAAGGCTAAATTACTGCAATTCAGCCTCAAAAACCCAAAAAATGAAAGAATATATATATATTTTTTATATATATATATATATCATCCTCTTCAAAAATAAAAGGAGAGGTACCGCCTGCATCTTTGCAACCGGCTCCCGGCAGCCGAATGCCGGCAAGTCCACCACCGCCGAACCGTGGCGCTGGGCGTCCCCCCGGGCAGCCGAGCGGTGGCCGCCATCTCCCCCAATCCGGAACCATCCACAGCGCTGCGGCGTTTTCTCTGCGGCAAAGAACGGAAGGCGCGCAAACACAAAAATTGAACGATGGGTGGATACAGCAGGACGTCACTGGAAAGAGCTGCCTTAGGGTACAAAATACAGTACAGACACGGTTCGGACATCGAGATAAGACTATTGCTCCCGTGTGAGTGAGGAAACCCAGTCCTTTGCGACGGAGAATTAAAAACGGGATAAACGGAAGAAATTCACGTTAAAAATCCCTTTAAAAAGAGCTACGGCGGCGGGGAAGGGCAGGATGGGGCTCGGAGGATGGACGGACGGATGGACAGACGACGTCCCCCGGGGCTCTGCTGGGCTTTGGGGCGAGGAGAGGGACGGAGTCGGCGTCCCCCCCCCATCTCACGAAGACAAGTCGCTGCCGGCCATTCCTCGCTTCCCAGTAAATACGGAGCGAGCAGAGAGAGGGAGACGCCAGGATCTGCGACAATAAATTAAGGAGGCAGCTGAGATCGAAGGGTGGGCATGCGCAGGCTCCCAAAACATAGCAGAAAAAAATTAATTTAAAAAAAGTCCTAAAAATGGAGAAGCCGTCGGACAAGAAGACCTGAAACTTTGGAATGAAGAGCGATGAACCCCATTCAGTTCAGAGTTCCTGGGATAATGTGGCTAAAAAAATACCTTTCCGGAAAGGGCAGGATTGATCTGATTTAGCTAAAAAAAACAAAAAAAAAAGACCATTTGAGAGTGGAAAAATCCATTTAATACGAGAGGTGATGGCTGGAGGGACCCTGCAGGCTCCGGCCAAGGCGGTGGAGCCAGTCCCTGCTGGTACGGCCAAGTGGAAAAACAAACAAAAAACAAAAAAAAGATGAAAAAAAACCCAAAAAACCCCCAAACCCCACCACCGAAAGCCCCGGCTGCCGGGGTGCGGGGTCCCTGCCGGTGCCACCAAGCCGCCACCGGCATGAGGTACTGAGGGAAGGCGGCGAGTTGGTTTTGCCAGATAAACCCAAGATGCAGGTGACACAGAGAGGAGGGATGTTGGCCCCGGGGGTCCTGGCCACCGCCAGATTTGGCCAAAGGGAAGATGTTGCGCCCCGTTGAGCTTTCCTTGTGCTTTGTGCCTGCGTGAACCTGCCTCTCTCTGTGCCCCCCTCCAGATGGAGGGAAAGGGGGGGGGGGGGGAGGGGGAATAGTCATAAATCATCAAAACCGAGAAAGTCTTCCTTAATTTTCAGGGCCCTGCCAGCTTTGCACTCCCTCGGGGGTGGGTTCCAGTTCAGGTGCCCGGAGAGTTTAGCAGTTTGTATCCAAAAAAAACAAAACAAAAAAAAAAGAATTTGGAAAGTTGGGGGGGGGGGGGGGGGAGGGGAAAAAAAAACCACACCAAAAAAAAAAGGAAAAAGAAGAGAGAAACAGACGTTGGTCCAGATGCGGCTCCCCTGCCCTGATGCTCTGCCCCCCCCCCAGCTCCAGCCTGCCCGGGGGGGGTCTCAGTGCTGGTTTCGGTGCTCGCGGGGGGTGGGGGGGGGGAGCTGGGCACTCCCCAAGGCCCCAAAAAGCAGCGAGGTGCCTGGGGAGGGGGGGGTGCCGCAGGCAGGGTCGGTGGTAAGCTGGGGGGGGGGGGCCCGCAGCTGGTGTCACGGTCAGGCCGGTTTCTCTCTCTCTCTGGTGGTGGCAGGGGGCCAGGGGGCCCAGGGTGGGGTGGGGCTCGGGGTGAGCCCTGCACCCGTCTGGGGGGGGAGCCCGGGGGGGTGGGTCTCAGGGAGCCCGCACCCGGCCGGGGGGCTCAGGGAGGTGGGGTGCTTGGGGCGCCCTGCATCTGGCCGGGGGGCTCAGGGCGAACGCTGCGCCTGGCTGGGGGGCTCCGGGAGCCCGTGAGAGTCTCGGGGGAGCCCTGTGCCCGGCCGGGGGGCTCAGAGGAGCCTGGGTGGTTGGGGGCTCGGGGGGGGAGGGTCTTGGGGACCCCTGTGCCTGGCCAGGGGGCTCAGGGGAGCCCTGCGCCGGCCGGGGGGAGCCCGGGGGGGGGGGGGGGGGGGGGCGCGGGGGGAGGGGGGGCCGGCGGGCGGGGGGTCTGGGGGGGCTCAGTCGTCGTCCACGTCGTCACCGTCGGAGTCGTCGCCGGCGCCGCTGCCCGCTGCCGGGCCGGGCGGGCCGGCGCGCCGGTCGTAGAGCTTGTCCCGCTGGCGCTCCTGGATGTCGCGCATCTCCTCGGCGTAGCGGCAGAAGGCGCCGCCGAACTTGGCCCAGGCCTTGTAGGGGACAGTGATGGCGTTGCGGTAGGACGGCTTCACCTCGCTCACCCGCAGGAACACGCCGTACTTGTTGCAGCCCACGTCGAAGAAGAAGCGCTTGGAGTCCACGGGTGATGGAGGTGCCCTCGGGCAACTCCCCGTAGAGCCCCCCACCGCCCGGCCCACCGCCCCCGGGGCCCGCCCAGCTCGTCCTCCTCGCCCCCGTAGTCGTCGATGAGCTTGGCCAGGGCGTCACGGAACTCGATGAGGCCCTGGGGCCGGCAGCGCGATGGTCTGGCCGCTCTGCAGCCCGGGGGGGGCCGCCGGGGAAGCCCCCCGGGCCGCCGGGGCCGCGGTTGACGGTCTGGCGGATGCGGAGGAAGCGCCCGCGCTGGTTCTCCTTCAGGTCCAGGTAGTACTTGCGGTTCTCCCGCACCAGGAACTCGCTCTTGAGGGCGCGGCGGGGGCCGGGCCCGGCGCCGTCCTCGCCCGGCGGCCCGGCGGCCTGGGCCAGCTGCTCGGGGCTGGAGGGGCCCAGCTGCGCGTAGTGCTCGATGAAGTCGCCCAGGTAGTCGCGGAACTCGGCGGCCACCGCCATGGAGAGCGTGAGGCGGCTCTTGGAGCCGCCCGCCCCCACCTCGGCGATCTTGAGGAAGCGGCCCTTGGCGTTCTGCTTCACGTCCAGGTAGAACCGCTTGTTCTGGATGTCCAGCCGCTTCGAGGGCCAGCTCCTGCGTCTCCTGCTCCGGGCCCGCCCCGCCGCCGCCGGACCCCCCCGCCGGACCCGGACCCGCCGCCCGCCGCCGCGGGCGGTCGCGAACCCGCCGCTGCCGCTGCCGCTGCCGCCGCGCTCAGCTGCCGCTGTCCCCGTCCGCCATCTTGTCCGCCCGCCCGCCCCGCGCCGGCCCTTCCGCGCGCGCCGCCCCGCTTCCGGCGCGCGGCCCCCGCGCCCCGCCCCGCCCCTCTGCGACAGGGGTGACGTCACCGAGTCGCACTCCGCCGCGCGCGCCGTGGCCCGCCCGCCCCCCCCCCACCCCCCGGCGCGTCACGTGGCCCGCCCGCCGGCCCCGCCCCCCGCGTCCCCGCGCGCCCTCTGCCACCAGTCCCCGCCCCTCGCACGCTGGCGCCCTGACGCCACCGCGGGCCACGCCCCCTCCCTGTCAGTGACGTCACCGGCCTCGCGTCACTGACGACGTCAGAAGCGCGGGAGAACCGGCGGCTTCCGGCACCCTCCCCCCCCCCCCGATTCCCCGGGGCAAAGCCTGATGTGTGACGTCACGGCTGTCCAGCCTGTCATGTGATGTGACATCACCGCAGTTCAGCCTGATGTGTGACGTCACGGCTGTCCAGTCTGCTCTATGACGTGACGGCTCCCCAGCCTGCCACGTGATGTGACATCACCGCAGCCTGGCCGGGCCTGTGACGTGACATCACGGCTCCTTGGCCAGCTCTGACGTCACGGGCTGCCCGGTCTGCCACGTGCTGTGACATCACAGCTGCCCGGCCCTGCCTGTCCCCAAGTGTCAGTCCGGGGGGGGCTCCAACCCCCCCCAGGTGCCATGCGGGGGCAGCGCATTGGGCCAGCTGGGACCCCCCAGGACCCCCCCCGCAGCCACCAGGCTGCGCCAGCCCTGCGGCCGGGGGGTCCCAGCCCAGGGGGGTGTGGGTCCGGCCACAGGGACAGGGATGGGGGAGGGGGGGGGGAGTCTCCAGGCTGAGTCCCAGGGTGGCCCACAGAACTGGGACCCCCATGCTGGGAGGGGGGGAAATGTCAGGAGCTGGGGCCTGCGGGGCCTTGGCCCAGCACCATCCCCCACCCTGGCAGGACCCTCAGGGCTGGTGGCCCCTGCCCCCCCCCCCCCCCCCCCCCCCCCAGCACCACAGGGGTGGGACACAAGGAGCAGGGGCAAGCCGGAGCTCAGACACCCCAGCGGCCTGTGTCCTGCTTTGCCCCCCCTCCCCCAAGGGACAGCCCTGGGCAGGGGCGTGTGTATGTGTGTCACAGCCATAGACCAGCACCAGGGGGTCACCCGGCAGGGGGGGGGCTGTGATCACCTTGGGTCTGGGGGGCACCCAGGCTCCCCATGGCGGATGGGGGCTAATTTTGGGGAGGGGGGGGCCATATGGCCCAAGCAAGGTCTGCTTCTGGAGCCTCCCCCCCCTCAAACAGCGGGACTCCCGAGGAACCCAGCAAGTCGCCCCCCTCCCAGCACTCCCCAGGGCAGAGGAACGTGAAGGTGCCCCCCACGCCCCCTCCCCACTCGCCCCCCCAACCGGCGTGTCGTCCCCCCGGCCCCCATGGGTGCTGCCCCCCCTCCCCCCGCCCCGGCACAGAGAGAGTCAGCGTGTCCACAGACAAACTTTTTATAGGGGGGGGGGGCACAGGTAGCAGGGCAAGGTGGGGGCGGCTCAGCTCGGCCCAGCAGGTGCCCGGGGGTGCTGGGGGGTGCCCGGCGCAGCCCCCCCACCCGGGGGGGTGCTCAGTGGGGCAGCTCGTGGGGGATCAGCTTGTAGTGGGCACCGCAGGAGGGGCAGCGCTGAGCCTCCCCCTTGTGCAGCCAGAACCAGATGACGCAGCTGTTGTCCTCTTCGCCTGGGGGGGGAGGAGGAAGAGGAGGGTGGGATGGGGGGGAGGGGGGGGGGCGGCCAGAGGGGGCGGGGGGGGGGCACTTACAGACGCAGCCCACGATACGCTTGTTGGTGATGGAGGGGGACGAGGTTGGGGTCCTCCTTGGTCCCCGCGTAGCGCTTCGGCCGGAACATGCTGTAGGGGTCCTGGGGGGGCGGGGGGTGAGCGGCGGGGCGCGCCCAGGCCCCGGCCCCCCCCTCACCGAGGACACGCGGGCCCTGGGAGGCCCCCCCCCGCCCCCCGCACTCACCAGGCCCTTGTTCATGGCTCTCCAGCACCTTCCGCTCCAGCCCCGTGGCCTGCTCCTCATCGGTGGCCAGGCGGTCTGCGGGGCACCGCGGTCAGACCGGGCGGGCGCGGCCCGGCCCGGCCCGGCCCGATCCGGCCCCGTCCCCGCCCCCCACCCCGTCTCCCCCGGTCGCCCCCCCCCCCGCCTCACCGGGCACGGGCGAGGTGGCGGGCGGGCGCGGCCCGGGCGGAGGCGGCGGGCAGCAGCCGCAGGGCCGCGCTCACCCGCATTAACCTTGAGGCCATGGCAGCAGCGGCGACAGCGGCTAACGGCGCTTCCGGCGGCGAAAGCGGAAGTGGTGGCGCGAAGGGGCGGGACGTGCAACTAAGCCACGCCCCTCAGGCGGGGGCGCGCCCCAAGCCCCGCCCCTAGCGTCGCCCCCCGCCCACTGTCGAGGGGGACCCCCGCCCCTGGCAGCAGTCCCCGCCCCCTCGTGCGGCCCCAGGGGGCGCCGGGAGCTGGGGTCGGGGAACGCGGGGAGGGACACTCCGGGGGGACAGCGCAGCCCGAGGGGCCGGGGACAATGTCCCCCAGGGCCATGGGGCCAGGAGACCCCCGGGGAGACAGGCATGATGTCCCCTGGACCATGGGGACAGGACACCCCTGGGGGGACAGTGACGATGTCGCCTCAGGCCCTGCGGACAGGGCAGCTTTGAGGGGTCAGGGACTACTCCCAGGGGGACAGCGACAATGTCCCCAGGGCCAGGGGGACAGGAGACCCCCGGGGGGATGGGGATGATGTCCCCTGGACCATAGGGACAGGACACCCCCCGGGGGGACAAGGGACAATGTTCCCCAAGCCTTGGGGACAGGAGACCCCTGGGGGGGACAGGGACACCCCCAGGGGATTAGGGGACAGGGGGGTGTCCCCCGGGCCACGGGGACAGGAGACCCCTGGGGGGACAGCAACAGTGTCCCCTGGGCCATGGGGACAGGGACACTCCCAGGGGGGACACGGATGATGTCCCCCAGGCCATGGGGGACAGGAGACACCTGGGGGGACCCGGACACCCCCAGGAGGGCAGGGACAGTGTCCCCTGGGCCATGGGGACAGGGGACACCCCGGGGGGGACAGGGACCTATGTCCCTGCGGCCACCGGGGACAGCCCCCCCCCTGCCCCCCGGTGCTTACTCATCCCATGGCGCCCACGCCGCTCCCCAGCCACCCGGCACTGACCATGGGGGCGGGCAGGCAGCACCCCTGGGGCAAGGAGGGGGGGGGCAAACCCACCTTCTTTCCCCCCAGTTTTAAGGCCCACGCAGGTTTGGGGACCCCCCCTCCGCCCTGTTTGGCAAAGGGCCACCCGCGGGTGCTGGGGGGGACGGTGGGCAGTGCCCCTTGGCACCTCTGGTCTCCTGCCTTCCAGGGTTGGGGGGGGGTGTGGGAATTAAAAATAAAAATAATAAAAAAAAGATTAAACCCATTAAACCCGGACCCAGCGGTACCACGGGGGGGGGGGTGGGGGGGGGCGGCGCGGGGGGGCGGCGGGCGCGTGCCGAGGGGGGAGGGCAGGACAGACGGCGCAGGCCGGCCCTGCTGCAGCCGCCCCAGCGCTCACCCTCACCGGGACGGCACCTGCCCGCCGGCACCCTCACCCCCCACCCCGGGGTGCCCCGCTTTTGGTGGGGGGGGTGGGGGGGGGTGACACAGGATACCCCGACGCCGGTATCCCCCCCCCCCCCCCCCAAAAAAAAAAAAAAAAAAGAAAAAACCCCAAAAAAACCAGCCATGGGGATCCAGGCATGGAGCTGTGTGCCGTGGCCGTGGTCATCATCCTCTTCATCGCCGTCCTCAAGCAGTTCGGCATCCTGGAGCCCATCTCCGTGGAAGGTAACACACCCCCCCCCCCCCAGTTAATTTTAATTAATTTATTTATTTTCAGCCCCCCCCCCCTGCATCTCGGGGTACCCCCAGCCTTTCCCCTCCAGGTTAAAAGACCTGTTGGGCCCGTAAATGGTCACCGTGGGGTAAAACCTGCAGTTTTGGGCCCCCCACCCCTGCTGGAAGGTTTGGGGGTGAAGGCTGGGGGGTGGGGGGCACGGGGGGAGCCGGCAGCCCCCTACCCCGGCCCCCACACTTGCCGCGTCATGGCCCAGCCTTGCTCTGACCTTCCCCGAGGGGGCTGGGCTGACTCTGCCCCCCCCCCCCAACACCCCAGCCCCAAGGGACGCGGGCCCCCCAGAGCCCTCCTGAGGGGCCATGCTGGCGGCCTCCACAACCCCCATTAACCCCTGAGACAGGACAGCGGGGACCCCCCAGCGCACCGTGAGCCCCCAACCTCCCCGAGATGGGCAGCGGGGGCCCCCCGAGCTTGCGTTAACCCCCAGACCCTCCAGAGGTGGGGTGCTGGCAGTCCCCAAGCCCACATCGACCCCCAGAGATGGGACACCAGGGCCCCCCAATCCCCCCCCCCCAACCCCCAAAACGCCCCCAAGTTGTGACACTGGGGACCCTAATCCCCCCCCAACCCTCCAGATCCCCCTGAGATGGGGGGCTGAGCCCCCCCCGGCCCCCACCCCACCCCAGCTGGGTGGGAGGGGCTTGGCCCACCCTCTCACACCCCCGGCAAAACCTGGCTCGGCAGGGCACGGGGGGGGTCACCCCCCAACAGCAGCACACCTGGGGGATCCCGGGCTTTTTCCGGGGTGTCCCTACCGATGCGGCACAGCGGAGCCTTTTACCCAACCCCAGCCCAGTTTTCCCAGCCCAAAGTTCCCGATATCCCTGGCTCGGCGCTGAACGGGTCCACGGGGGCTTCCCAACCTGGAATTATTAATGAGCCATCATTTATTAATTACCTTCCGCAGGCCGGGTGGCGGGACGGGCGGGGGAGCATTAGCAGGGTCGGGGTGAGAGGCGGCTCCGGGATGCTCCGTGCCCCGGGAATGTGCTGCCAGAGGCGGACACGGGTTCGGTGGCGGCTGGGGATACCCTCCGGGTCAGCTGGCTTCTCCCTCGGGATGCTACACCTGGAGCTCCCCAGTTTTCCTCCTGGCACAAGGGGAATTTGGGGGCTGCCACCGGGTTGGGGGGGGTTGGTTTTAAGCAGGGCAGGATCCGGGTGGGAAGCAGCATGGGATGAGGCGGGAACCCATGGGGGTCTTTGCCGGTGTCTCCTGGCAGACAGCGGCGATGCCGAGCTGGAGCTCTCGGCTGTACGGCACCAGCCCGAGGGGCTGGAGCAGCTGCTGGCGCGGACCAAGTTCACCAAGAAGGAGCTGCAATCCCTTTACCGCGGCTTCAAGAACGTGAGTGCTGGGGGGGCCCTCACCCCCCCCACCGCCAGGGCTGGGGGTGGATTTTGGTGGAGCTGGGGTTCACCGGGTGCCTCACTCTCCTCCCCAGGAGTGTCCCAGTGGCCTCGTGGACGAGGAGACCTTCAAGCTCATCTACTCGCAGTTCTTCCCCCAAGGCGGTGAGTCGGGGGGGACTCCCAAGGCCGGAGTGAGGGGTCCGGATGTGCCAGCGGGGCGGCTGCATCCAGAGAAAACGCCAAATCCTGATCTGGGTGCGTGCCAGGGGTGGGGCGGATCTTCACCAGCTCTCACCTTCCTCCCCTCGCAGATGCCAGCACCTATGCGCATTTCTTGTTCGACGCCTTCGACTCCGACCACAACGGGGTTCTCTGCTTCCAGGTGAGCATCCTGGCACCGCTTCTACGCCCGGCTCCTCGCCGGGAAAAGCCATGCTGGTGCTGCGCTCCTCGAGCCGCGGCCGGCTGTAAGTGTGCCCAGCGGCGTGATTCATCAGATCTTCCTCCTCGCCCGCGTGCAGTTGGGGATAAAAGCTCAGCGCAGCAGCGACGGCCAAACCCTTTGGTCTCCTCGACGGCGGGAGCCTGTGCCAGGAGAGTTCCAGGCACTGCGGCAGGGGTGGCTGGCAGGGGGGCCAGCACCGTTTTTTACCATGGCGATTAAAAATAGCTACGAGCGAGAATAGAAACGGGATCAATAGGAAAAAAATCCCCCGGGCGTCCCACGATCGATGGCAGTGCCGCGGCACCGGTGGAGGGGGGCGAATGGCTGAGCCAGGCGGGACACGGGTCCGTCCCCCAGGTCTGGGGGCGCCGGCGGTGCCCATGGCTCAGCCCCGCTCACAGCTGTGGTTCCTCCGGCAGGATTTTGTCGTCGGCCTCTCTGTCTTGCTGCGGGGGACGGTGCACCAGAAGCTGAAGTGGGCTTTCAACCTCTACGATATTAATAAAGATGGCTACATCACCAAGGAGGTGACGGGGGGAGCAGGAGGACAACAACCAGGGGGGGCGGGTAGGGTGGGAGCATTGCAGGGGATACCCAGAGGGGGATGGCGACGATGGAAACAGGTGCTGGGGGGCAAAGGTACCCTTGTTCAGAAGGTTCCCGTCACCCTGACTCCACCTCTGTCCCACCCCAGGAAATGCTGGAGATCATGAAGTCCATCTACGACATGATGGGGCGCTGCACCCACCCCACCCTGCGGGACAGCGCACCTGCCGAGCACGTGGAGCTGTTCTTTCAGGTGAGACTGTCCCGCCTTGTCCCCTCCTGGCAGCCACCAAAACCCCCTGTGCATCACGGACTGGGGCTGTCCCCGCCGCCGGGGACAGAGATGTCCCCACTAAGCCCTTGCTGTTCTCTTGCAGAAGATGGACAGGAACGGTGACGGCATGGTGACCTTTGAGGAGTTTCTGGAGACATGCCAGAAGGTGAGGAGCTCGGGGTGGGCTTCGGCATCACTGCCATCCTCCTCCTCCTCACTGCCAGGCCTCCGAGTCCGAGCCATAACCTTCTTCCTTGTCCTGTCCCAAAACAATGCGCTGGGGGCGTTGGGAGAGATGGGGGCCGACAACTCCGGTCACCCTGGGGCTGATGGGAGGAGGGGGACCAGGGGCTCTGACCTCTCCCTCCCACCCTGTCCAGGACAAGGACATCATGAGCTCCATGCAGATCTTCGAGAACGCAATCTAGAACCCTGGTCCACCTGCTCGGCCCCACCAGTGCCTCTGCGAGTGGCTGAGGGGAATCTTTTTCTACTATTTCAATCAAAACAAGAGGTTGAAAGAAAGAAGAAAACAATCCACCTGGCTCCTGGCACTCCAATTACAAGAGACGAGAAGAAATAAGGACAATGTTGCTGGCTTGTCCGCCTGAGCCCTCCCCAGCACGGCGCCTGGTGGTGCGGCCCCCCCAGCCAGACCCACTCTGGACGGCACAGCCCCCCCAGCAAGGATCCCTCTGCCCCAGGTGGAGGAGGTTACCTCGCCGCAGCACAAACCCAGACCCCTTCTCCCGGGATGTGACCCTCCAGGGGGAGGGTTTCTGTGCCGCAGCCACAACACGGCAGCTCTCGAAGGCCAACTGAGAGCACACAAACCTCCTCTCCCCTGCCATGCATGGCTCAAGGGGACACACACAGTGACCAGAGGCCGCTCCCCACATTCCAGCGGTACTAGGAGAGAAGGTTGATTTTCTAAATAAAACAAATGGTGATGATTTAGGGATGAAACATGCCGCCCGGGGAGCTGAGGGGGAAGGACCAGCCAGGGGTCTGAGAGGGCAGCCCCGAGCCCCAGAGCGGCAGCAGGTACAGCCTCACTCAGCAAAGTGACGACGGCAGCCGGGAGGGCTCGCTGGGTTATTTCTGGCTTTTTTTCTCCTCACAAAGGGGCCGGGGAGGCCAAGCCAGGCCTCAGCCAGGCCCCTGCCCCCCGGCCCGGCCCCCTCCTCCGCAGCCGCCTGTTGCTCGTTCACTGACTGCGTGTTTCCATGAAATAAAAGTGAGAAACACCCGGCTCGGCGCGGCTCGCTCCCGGCCAGGGGCTCCGCCGGCCCCGGCCTCGGCGCCGTCATGGCGGCGCTGTCATGGCGGCGGGGCGCTGTCATGGCGGCCGCGCACGTATCCTAGCAACGCCGTTGTCCCGCCCCCCGGTAGCGGGAGGCGTGGCCGGACACCGCCGGCTCTCATTGGCGGCGCCGCCGGCGTGGCCGCGCCTTTGCCGCGCTCGCATTGGTCGGCCCGAGAGCGGGGCGGGGCCGCGGCACGGAGACCTTCACGGGGGTGGCGGGAGGTCGGCGCGTGCCGGGGCGGGAGTGGCGCGGCACGTGACGTAGGTGGCAGCGGGGATCCCCTGCGGCCCCCCGGGATCGGCGGGCACCGGCATCGGGGCGGACGGGACTGGGCGGGGGGTCCCCGGCGATCGGGGCTGGGCGGGGTCGGGGTGGGAGGGATCCCCGGGGGTCGGACTGTGCGGGGGCGGGGGCGGGATCCCCTGGGATAGGGTCTGAGCGGGTTCAGGGTGGGGAGGATCCCCTGGGATTGGGGCTGAGGGGGAACGGGGGAGGATCCCGGGGGGTCAGGCTGTGCAGGTCCGGGTGGGGGATTGGGCTGAGCAGGACCGGGGTAGGGGGGGGATCCCCCGGGGTCAGGGGGGTTCCTTGGGATCAGGCTGAGCAGGTGCGGGGGGGAATATCCTCTGGAATAAGGCCTATGGGGGATCGAGGCAGGGAAGGATCCCCCAGGTCTGGGGTTATGCGGGATCAGGGGGACCCCTGGGATCAGGCTGAGTGAGATCAGGGTCGAGGGATATCCTCTGGGACTGGAACAGTGTAGGATCAGGGGAGATCTCCTGGGACTGGGCGGATCCTTGGGATCAGGACTGTGTGGAATTGGGGAGTGTGGGGGGGAATCCCCTGGGACTGGGGCTGTGCAGGAGCATGGGAGGGAATCCTCCAGGGATCTCACTATGCAGGACTGGGGAGATCGGACAGGATTGGAGTGGTGTGGAACTGGGGGAAGAGATCCCCTGGGACTGGGGTGATGTGGGATTGGAGGGATCCCTGAGATCAGAGCCGTGCCAGATTGCAGGGATCCTCCAGGATCTGGACTGTGTGGGATCAGGTGATCTGCTCCCCCTCATCTGGTGAGCTGGGTGATCCAGCTGTCCCCTGGATCTGTTCCATGCTGGGGCCCATTCCCTGCCATGGGAGGGTTTTGCTGACATACTAGGGATCTGGTCTGTGCTGGGATCTGTTGCCCCGGGGAGAGATCCACTGTCCCCAGCCTTCCCTTACTGGGGCCTGATGCTGTTTCCCCTCCTAACCTGTCCCATGCTGGGATCTGCCCCCCCCCCCCCCCCCCCCCCCCAGGAGATCTGCTCGGCCTGCGCAGGGGCCCCTGGTGCTGGGATCTCCCCTCTCTCCAGGATTGCTCCTGTGCTGGGATCTGCGTCTTTCCCCTCCCCAAGGGCCTATGCAGGATGCGGCCCCTCCTCGCCCCGCTGCAGGGTGTCAGCCCCCAGGGACCCCCTGCGCCAGAGGGATCCAGCATTGGCCTGGGGGGGTCCCCAGCACCCCTGGGCGGTGGTGACAGCTGACACTGGGATACAACCCGGGCAGGATCCCCAGGATCAGGCGGGGGATGCGGCTGCCGGGGGCCATGCGGCTGGTGCGGTTCCGGGGGACCGGGGGCGGTGAGCCCCGGCTGGGGCTGGAGGAGGCGCCGGGGGGGGACCTGGTGGACCTGAGCACGGCAGAGCCCGCGCTGCCCCGCTCCATGCGCGCCTTCCTCGAGCGTGGCCGGGGGGGCCTGGCCGCTGCCCGCAGGTGGGTGCCCCCACGCCCCGACACCCACCCGGTGGCCGGATCCGGCCCCGGTGCTGAGCCCCGGCCACCCGCAGGGTGCTGGAGTCGGGCGGGCACCGGGTGCCGCGGAGCTCGGTGCGGCTGCTGGCGCCCGTGGGGGACCCCGAGAAGGTGATCTGCGTGGGGCTCAACTACCGCGACCACTGCCTGGAGCAGGGCGTCAGCGTCCCCAGGGAGCCCATCATCTTCAGCAAGTTCCCCAGCGCCATCGCCGGGCCCTTCGATGACATTGTGCACCCCCAGGAGAGCACTGTGAGTACCCCGGGCCCCCCGCGGGGCACGGCCCGCCCCCCCCCCCCCAATTTCAGCACCCCGCTTTCTCCCCCAGGAGGTGGACTGGGAGGTGGAGCTGGCCGCTGTCATCGGGACCAAGGGGCGGCACATCGAGGTACCCCCCACCCCGGCGCCCACCTTGTTCAGGGGGTTGGTCAGCCCTGTCCCCCCCGGTTAAGTGGGTCCCCGTTGTGTCCCCACCCAAGGAGGCATCGGCGCTGGACCACGTTGTGGGCTACACGGTGGCCAATGACATCAGCGCCCGGGACTGGCAGATGCGGCGGAACGGGAGGCAGTGGCTGCTGGGGAAAACCTTCGACACCTTCTGTCCCCTGGGGCCAGCTCTTGTCACCAAGGAGGCGGTGGCAGGTGGGGACAGGGACTCATCCCCATCTGATGCAGGAGGCAGCGTGCACCCCTCTCCCCAAAAGCACCCCTGTCTTTCCCAAGGGGGGGGGGGGGGGCGTCACAACAAGTTCCCATGGTGCTGTCTCCATGTGTGTGTCCCCCGGTGTGACATGTCCCCTCTGTCCCCACAGATGTCCACAACCTGAGCATCCGCTGCAGCGTCAACGGGCAGGTGATGCAGGACAGCAGCACGAGCCAGCTCATCTTCAGGCTGCCCAAGCTCATCGCCTGGGTCTCCCAGTAGGTGCTGGGGGGGGCTGGTGGCACCGACACCCCTCCCCAGGGCATCAGGGGGGCCACAACTGACACCTCCCGGCCCCCTCCCCACCAGGTTTGTCACACTGGTCCCTGGGGACATCTTGCTGACTGGAACCCCACGCGGCGTGGGGGTCTTTCGGAATCCCCCTGTGTTTCTTAAGGTGAGGGAAAGGCGGGGGGGCTTGAAATCGGGCAGGGGGGAACTTCAAAATCAGGCTGGGGGGGGGGGGGCTCGAAATCGGGCTGGGAGAGGCTTGAAATGGGGCTGAGGGGTGCTCCAAAGTGGGTGGCGGGGGGTGGGTGCCTCCAAATGGGGCTGGGGGTCCCACTGGGGGGACGCGGTGGCGAGGGGGGGCTGCCCGCCTCCCCGTGCCCCTTGCAGAGAGGAGACGAGGTGCGGTGCGAGATCGAGGAGCTGGGCACCATCTGCAACAGGGTGGTGTGAAGACAGAGACCCCCAGCGTCGTCCCCCCCCAACGCCCCCCCCCCCCCCCCGCCCCCCGCGGGGTTCAATAAATCCAGAGCCAGGTCCCATCCCTGCTCCCGGGTTTACTGGCGCGGCTACGGCTGGATGAACTGCTGGATGAAGGCTCCCAGCTTGGCGCGGCTGGTGCTGGAGCGGAAAGGCTGGGCGAGGTGGAGCAAGGGTCCGGGGGGGCTGCGCACTGCCTCCAGCACCTGGGGAGGGGGGGAATGTCAGCGGGGGGGGCAGCTTGAGGGTGGGGGTCCGGCGGAGTGCAGCCGTGCTTACCCCCATCTCCTTGAAGGTCTGCAGGGAGCTCAGCGCCAGGCTCCTGTCTAGATGCTCTGGAGGGAGAGAGATGCTGGAGGGAGCCCCCACATCCCACCCCCCAGGCACCCGCAGCCCAGCTAACGCGGGGTGCTCACCCCAAAGCAGGGGGGCTGCCCCCATCTGTCCCTCGTATCCCACTCCCTGGGCACCCCAGTCCGTCCGAGCATCCCACCCCCCGGGTACCTGCAGCCCAGCTAAGGGGGGTGCTGACCCCAGAGCAGGGGGGGCCACCCCCATCCATCCCCACATCCCACCCCCTGGGCACCTACAGCATGGCTGAGGGGGTGCTGACCCCAAAGCAGGGGGGGCTGCCCCTGCCCGGCCCCCACATCCCACCCCCTGGGCACCTACAGCCCGGCTGAGGGGGGTGCTGACCCTAAACCTGGGGGGGTTCCCCTGTCCGTCCCCCACCCCGACTCACCGAACCCCTTCTCCTCAGCCAGGAATTGCAGCAGCGCCTCCACGTAGGCTGCCTCTGGAATTGGGAGAGGGGGGGGTCAAACCCCAGCCCCCCCAGCGCCGGGGGAGGGGGCACAGCCCCTCGCCGGCCTCCAAAGGGAGCTTCAGCTGTGCCTCAGTTTCCCCCAAAGCCAAGGCAAGGGGGGCTGGCATGGTTGGTTGCCCACCCCGGGGAGTCCTACCAGGCTGGGGCCAGCTGGGGCGGTCCAAGAAGGCCACAGCTGCGGCGAGGGTCCTCAGCGGGGGGCTCAGCAGGCGGCAGAGGAAGAGGAGGAAGCTGGGCGAGCCCTGGGGCTGGCTGAGCTGGGCAGGGGGAACCAGAGCTTGGCAAGACCCCCCCTCACCCTGCCACGGAGCAGCCGGGGCACAGCGGGGGGCACCCGGTACCTTGAAGCAGCGGTTGGGGACCACGCTGTCACCGTTGCTGTCGCTGTCGCTGTCGGTGAAGTCCAGCGCGGCCCAGGACTGCCCCTGGCTGAGGGGCCGGGGGCCCGAGTCGCAGACCCAGCGCCCACCCTCCGGCTGCAGGGACAAGCCAGGTGCCACGTCACCTCTGAAGCCAACCGGCATCCCGGCCCCCCACAGGGACCCCAGCCCCCCGGCCAGGACCAGAGAGCGCAGCGAGGGCCGAGCCACCCACCCCCAGGTGTGAGCAGGGGGTCCCCACAGGGGCACCCACCCCCGGCATGAGGAGGGGGTCCCCACAGAGCCACCCACCTCCTCAGCCTCCAGCAGCCCACACAGGAGGAGCTTGTCGACGATGTCCTGGCTCCAGCCATCCAGGGGCTGGCAGGGCTGGGGGAGAGGGTGAAAGGGGTGGCGGGCAGCCAGACCCCCGCCGGCGGGGGTGACGGGCCACTTCCATGCGACGGCAGAGCCGCCCCGCGCCAGAAGCCCCACCTGGAGCCCCAGCAGGTTTGGGGGCAGCAGCCGGAGCAGCTCCTGGATCTTGTGAAGCAGCTCGTCCTCGCTAAGCACAACGCCGGCGGAGCCCATGGCCGCCCCCAGGAAGGGCAGCATCTCCATCAGCACGGCACGGATGGCGCAGGCTGCGGGGGAAAGCAGCGTCACCGCCTGCCCCGGCACCACCGATCCCGGGTGTCGCCGATCCACCGTGCCTTGCTCCTCACCTCCCACTGCCTCACTGGCGAAGACGGGCAGGATGGCGGCACTGTAGAGGCCCAGCTCGCCCAGGGCCTCCGCTGAGGCCTTGGGGACCACCAGGACATCCCCGATGGGGGACAGGCGGTAGAGGTGGAGACGGGGTCCCAGCAGGCTGAGGCTGTGCTGCACCAGGTGCCGGAGCTGCCCCGAGAAGCCCGTGTCACGCTGGTGCAGCAGGGTCTCCTCCAGCAGCCAGGCAAAGTCCCGCATCAGCCGGGAGAGGAAGACGCCCTGGAGGAAGGAGAAGATGGAGTCTTGCCCCATAGGAGGAGAAACCCAGACCCCTCCTGCTCTCACCTCGCGGTGCTTGTGCAGCAGCAGCGCGGACGTGATCCCCACAGCCATGACGGCAGAGCAGGCAACACCATCTGCAAGGGGGGGAGAGGGGTTTGTTGGGGGGGGAACCCCCCGCCCCGAGCCCGAGGGGACAGACGCCCCCCCCCAGCAGACCCCTCACCGCTCAGGCAGTGCAGGCCCAGCCTGGTCACCAGCATCTCCTCCTCTGCCTCCCAGCCGCTGGCCGTGGCGGGGCCGGGCTGCCAAACCTCCGCCGCCTTCTCGTCCGGCCGGCTGGGGCTGGAGAAAGCGGGATGAGAGGGGGGAGGGCGCGGGGCTGGGAGCAGCGTCGGGGGCGAGATGTTGCCGTGGGGCTCAGCTCTTGCTCACCACATCCCGAGGATGGTGGGCACCAGCGGCTCCTCCGGTGGCTTCCCCACACTGCTCTGCCCGGCCAGGTTTTGGGCCACAAACTCCTGGGAACAGGGAGAAACAAGCCCGTTGGGGCTTGCAGCCCTCGGCACCACCAAGCTGAATTGATCCCTTATGTCCCCAGGGCCTCAGGGCTCACCTAACCTAACCCCCTGGAGACAGCGGATCCACCAGCCACCCCAAACCCCGCAGCGGTTTGCGTAGCCGCCGGCACCACAGCCACAACCCCCCCAGGGCTGGGACGGATCCAGCCGGGACCCCCGCTGCAGACCCTGCTGCCGTACCCGTAAGGAGAAGGGCTGGGCGAAGTCCACGCGGGCGCAGCCCAGGGGTCGGCGTAGGGCCCGGCACGCCGCCCGCAGCAAAGCACCGAGCCCGAGCGGCCGGGTGCCGCGCTGGGAGGAGAGGGGACCAGAACGTTAACAGGGTGACAGAGGCAAGCACCCCGCCATTTGGGTGCTGCACCCACGCCCGCAGGACCTCTCACCGCTCCTTCCCAGTGCGAGCCGCCGGGGACCACGTCGTAGGCGATGCCCACGGGGACCAGGAGGATGTCAGGGACGGTGCCATCGCGCACGGCTCGGTACACCAGGGCCAGCCACTGCCGGGCAGCGGCTGAGAGGCACATGGCAACCGGGGGCTCCTCCAGGAAGATGAGCAGCGGCTGCCGGCTCCTCAGCACCTCTTCAACATACTGGTGGGGCAGACGGGCCAAGGCCGGGGGGTACTGGCAGCACCCTCGGGACGCACCAGAGCTGCTGGCACCCACTGCACAGCCAAAAGGCTCAGCCACCCGTGGCTGAGACACTCCTAGGCAGCTTTGCCAAGTGCTTTTGGAGCTTGGGGGGTGCATCATCCCTCCCAGCACCCCAGGCTGGACCTACCACGGCCAGGATGGCCCCTGGGAGCTCGGGGGGTGCATCATCCCTCCCAGCACCCCAGGCTGGACCTACCACGGCCAGGATGGCCCCTGGGAGCTCGGGGGGTGCATCATCCCTCCCAGCACCCCAGGCTGGACCTACCACGGCCAGGATGGCCCCTGGGAGCTCGGGGGGTGCATCATCCCTCCCAGCACCCCAGGCTGGACCTACCACGGCCAGGATGGCCCCTGGGAGCTCGGGGGGTGCATCATCCCTCCCAGCACCCCAGGCTGGACCTACCATGGCCAGGATGGCCCCTGGGAGCTCGGGGGGTGCATCCTCCCTCCCAGCACCCCAGGCTGGACCTACCACGGCCAGGATGGCCCCTGGGAGCTCGGGGGGTGCATCATCCCTCCCAGCACCCCAGGCTGGACCTACCGCAGCCAGGACGGCCCCTGGGAGCTCTTCGTCCCGGTCGATTGGCATCTGCTCCATCCTCGAGGGCAGGAAAATCCCTCCCAGGCGGCTGAGCAAGGCTCTGCAGGGGAAAGACGATGCCACGGGCACCCACCGTGCACAGGGCCACGGCACCCCAGTTCCCCACCACGGGCTGGGGGCTTCACGAGTGCTGCAACCGGTGCCTGCTGGGCCTTACCGGAGGCGAGGGCTGCAGACCCGGCCGCCCACCGTCACCCTGGGCACTCCCAGCCCCTGGGAGAAGAGAAGGAAGGACAGGAGCAGCCCATCCAGCTGGGATTTGTGTGTTGAGAGGAAAACCAGCGGCACGCCAGGCTGCAAGGAAAGTGGCCAGGGCTCAGCACCCGGTGTGCCAGTGGTGAGGCCAAGCGCGGCTCGCCGGGCTTCCTACCATCCTGGCGGCCCTCAGCACCATCTCCAGCTGCCCTCGGTGGAGCTGCACACTGAGGAAGAGGCAGTTCAGGAGCTTGAGCAGAGCCCAGTTGCACAGTCTGCAGGAAAACGAGCAGGTGAGCAACCCTGCAGGGGCCGTGCCTGCCCCCAGCCCCACCGGAGACCGGATCCAGCCCACCCTTCCCTGCCTCAGTTTCCCCACCCAGACAGCAAAGGGGGCTGCGTGAGACAGCTCAACGCCAAATCTCGCTTCTCAGCTCCCATAAAGCAAATAAACAGCTCTATTATAAATTAAGTTAAAACACTAAAGGCTGGATGTGACAAGACCACCCCCTTCTCCCCTAGCAACAAAAGCTGAAGTCAATTACCCCTCCATCTCCCAGTCCTCCCGCACACTGTTTACGGGAAGGATCCGAGGGCTTTTTATCCCCTGGGTAATTTCTTTCCTTTAAATACTTCAGACTGCTCAGAGGGTTCTTTTATTACAGCTCAATCAGACAAGCAATTAGGCTACAATGCAACCTCTAATTGCCAATTTCTCAATGAGGGGAGGAAAAAAGAAAAGAGGAGAGAGAGAAAGAGAAAGGAAAAGT
This sequence comes from Falco peregrinus, assembly GCF_023634155.1. Taxonomy (NCBI): domain Eukaryota; kingdom Metazoa; phylum Chordata; class Aves; order Falconiformes; family Falconidae; genus Falco; species Falco peregrinus. The sequence continues at coordinate 5,902,309 of NC_073737.1, forward strand.
TCTCTTTTTTTGCTTTGCTTAGATTTCCATCCTCCCAGGTTGGTGGTTTTTTTTTCCGTTAGGTTGGTTTTTTTTTTTTCCCCTCCCTCCCTTCTCCACTGCAGTGTCAGATTCCAGCTCCCTGGAAGGAATAGGGGGAAATATCCCCAGGGAGCTGCATGGGAAGCCAAGGGCTGCCTGCCCTGCCAGTGTTGCCCTGAGCTCTCCGCATGTGCATCCCCCCCAAGGGGTCCACGCACCCCCCCCACCGCAAGGATGGCTCACGGGCACGAGGCACCAAGGCACCGCCGACAGGCCATCCAAAGGGGCTCAACACACAGAGTGAGAGAGCTGGAGCGGAGGAGAGAGACTGGGAATGCCCCAGCCAGGGACTGGGAGCCCTCCAAGAGGAGGTGGGAGATGCCTGCGAGGGGGGACCCGCACCCACAACCCTCCCCGGAGAGGGAGCACAGACCTCAGCATGATGGGGGAGAGCGGGGCCTGGATTTCCACCAGGATCTTGAGTATTTTCTCCTTCCACTGCTGGAGGGATGCACCATCCCCTCTCGAGCCACGGGACCGGCCGGCAGCGACATCCTGCACCCTGCGGAGGGGACGGCGAGGCGGTGGGAAGCGCAAGGCAGAGCCAGGGGCTAACAAGCGTTTCTGTATTACAGTAATTACAGTGTGCTGGCTGCCAGCCTCCTGCTGTGTAATTAGCGGTAACGAGTTAGGTGACAGCTGCCTGGCAAGGCCATGTCCTCGGGAAGGGGCGAGACCCAGAGAGCCCCAGGACCAGGGGGCAGAGCCGGTTCCCCACCGAACCGGGGTACGGGCTGCTTTTGGGGGGGGTGCTGAGCTCGGGGCCGGGAGCAGCCACAAAGCCCCTTCCTCGGGGTGAGCTCGTGGCAAGGCCACAGCAGCAGAGAGGAACCGGCACATTTCTTTCCACCGGGAGCAGATGAGCACATCCCTTGCTCCAGCGGCCAAATGGGACCCCACGGGTCTGGGGGATGATGCTGCAGGACCCAGGTCCTGCAAGGGATGAAGACAACCGTGGAGAGCCCCCCCAGCCACTCCCACCTACCTCTGGCTGTGGCAGACCCTCTCCAGAAGGTCTCCCGGGGTGTCAGCCAGAACCTTCCAGTCCCAGACAGCCAGGAAACCGCAGACCCTTCGGACCAGCCAGCCCCGGTACCTGGGCAGGGAGACAGACAGCAGCTTAGAGGCTTTTCCAGGGTGCTCAGCCTCCCTCCAACCAGCTCTTTGCAAACATTTGACATTTTTCTCCCCATTTTACAGCTGGGAAAATGGAGGCACCAACAGAAGGATGCTCTGGGCTGCCCCAGCCCTTGCAGCATCGCCCCTTGTGTGGGGAGGAAACCTGCAATGGCTAGAAATGCGCAGGGGACGCTGCGGAGGTCCCAGATCGGGGATTTTTCCAAATCTGACCCCAAACCAGAGCTGGGCAGCACCTGGCAGGGATGCAAGTGATCTCTGAGGTATCACAGAGCGGGTACAACCCAGGGAAAGGGCTGCAGGTGGCTGGAGAGGGACAGGGGCGCTTTAGACCTTCGTCTTTCCGCTGTGATCTCAACCACCCATCACCGGGCTCCTTTTAGCCATCCCGCAACTCCGGAGTTGCTGCAAGTGGGGATGAATTATTCAACGAGTTGGAAAGCTGGAGCTCAAATATTTCAAGCTGAATGGAGTATAATGACCCGATTTGGAAAAATTCAGTGCAAAAATTGCTAAGCCACCAGGGACTGTTCCGCAAGGGGAGAGGAACCCAAGGAGTCCAGCACCTCCAGAACAAAAAATGTCAGGCGTTTGGCAAAGAAACGGCTCCTGGCTTCCACGTCAGCCGGAGGAAAAGGCTGGGTGACAGCAGCTGGAGGTCCGGGGTGAGGGCCCATGGGGAGGAAGAAGAGCAGGAGGGGTTGGGGCAGAGGCCACCCCGCCTCTCCCCAGGGGCTGGGATCCAGGCACGCTCCAAGGGCTGCGTGAGCTTGTCCTTGTGCCGGCGCCAGAGAGGGGAACAAAAACACCCCCAGCCCCTCCCCCCCGCCAAGTTCTTCCCAACAGCATCAAGATACCAAGTTTTGTTTAAAAAAAGAAACAACCCCAAATCCTTGACTCTGGGGCTGACTTCTCCCAGCCCAAGGGTGACAGCAGCCGGAGGAACAGACCAAGCCCTCTCCCCTCTGCTCTGCACCCGGAGATGTGGCTTCCAGCCTTTCAAAATAATTAACGTAACTCCTTTTTGGACTAATTAGGGAGTAAGGATGATGGAGAGGCATCCTCACGCTCCTGCGCAGCAGGGGAAGGGACTTCCATGGGGATTTGTATGAAATCTGGGGAAAATGTGGTTTGCCCAGCGTGCTCCAGCACACAGCTCGTCCCATCCTCACCGCGTGTCCTCCTCCGTCACCCGGATGGTGTCGCGGAAGCCGAGGGAGGAGAGCTGCCGGTGGTAGAATCCATCCTGGAAGGAGAACGTGGGGTCAGCCCCCTAGGCAGCGGCGGGTCTGCCCTTGAGATGGCTCTGGGAAATGCAGGGGGGTCGGCTATGCCTGCCCCCCCCCAGCCCCCAGCCCTCCCCAGGCACACAAGACCCTTGGGATGGGCCTGGTGCCCTTCACCAGCATCCCAAGGTCCCAAACTCCTCCCAGGCAGCTCCGGGAAGCACAGAGCTCCCAGAGCCACGCTCTCACCCAGCTCCTCGGGGTGCAGGTCTGGCAGCAGCGCCTCAAGGGCGGGCGGCACTTGCCCAGGAAAGGGATGAAAATTTCCAGTTTCTGCCCCGATTCGCAGACGGAGGCTTTCATCTGGGGGGAGAGAGAACACGACACAAACCCTGGAAACCCCAAACGGTGGGCAACGCTCCCCAAAACGCACGTGCTGCCGGGCAAAGCCGCGTTACCGGGGGAGATACAGCAAATCCATCTGGGGTCAAGGAGGGGCTGCAGCTGGTGTGTCCCCCTGAGGGGACGCTCCCCACCGAGGGGTCACCTACATTGACCCAGGTCCGGTGGGCTCAGCACCCAGGGAGCTCGGGCAGTGGGTCCCGCGCAGGGATGAGCCCGCAGAGACGTGGCCGGCACCGGGATGCGGGGCCTGGCTGGGGAGACCTGGGCAGGAAGGGGTCCGCGGAGCTGGGGGCACATGAGGGGTCTGGGCTCTCCCCGTCCCCATCCCACCTGCAGCAACTGGCAGCCCCCTCCACCACCACACCCAGCACCGTGGGGCAACACAGGATAGGGCCCGCAGGGTGCCAGGAGGGGGGCGCAGGGCAGGGACCCCCCTCCTCAGCAGGGAAATGGATGGCTGCCAGCACAAAGCGGGAGGGGGGGGGGGGCGGGGAACCCAACCGGGGGGGGGACCCAACCCAGCAACCAACTCGCCAAAACCTCTTGGGAGAATCATTTATTCTCCGTAATCAAGCTCCGGTGCCGCTACAATTGACTTTTCCCTCCCACACCCCCCTCCCCCCGGCAAGGAGATGCCAACCTGCACCCCAACCCCCGCACAGCCCCCCCCCCCCCGAGCTGCCTTCCCACCCACCCTCCCCCCAGCAGACTGGGGGCACCTGGCATTGCCCCCCGGTGCTGAGAGAGGGGCTGCTTGTATGGGAGACCCCCCCCCCCAGGTATCAGGGGCTTTTCAGTCACATCTGCCCCCTCCCTTCGCTGTGGGGTAGTTTTAAGAAATTTTATTCCCCCCCAAAAAAAAAGGGGGGTGTGGTGGAAACCGATTTGGTTTGAAAATGTTGCTGGGGGGGCACAGAGAAGTGAGGCTGGAGCAGAGGGAACCCCAGCGAGGGCTGGGAGCACTGGGGACCCCCCCCCAGCATGACACCGCAGCTGGATTTACCAGGGGGTGCGCATGGTGTGGGGGGCACAGGGACACCCCCCAGTGTGGGGTTCGGTGTCGTCCCCCCCCCCCCCCCCATGCCCACCCCCAGGGAGTCACATACCTCCGGTCTGGGCTGTCACGGGTGGGGGGATGGTGCTGGCAGCCCCCGGCGTGGGGTAACCGGGGTGCTCGAGGGTCCTGGAAAAAAAGAAATGGGCAGAAAGGGCCGGGGCGGAAGGTTTCGGTCGCTGGGGGGGCTGCGGGCAGGGGACACCCCCCGGGCCCCATAGGGCGGAAGGGGGGGGGGGGGGAGGGGCGCAGGGACCCGCTCTCACCTGCCCCCGGCCCGGAGGGGGGGGGGCGTCGGTCCCGGAGGAACCCGGCCGGGGGGGGATGGGGGCACGGCCCGGCTGCCCCCGGCCCCCCCCCCGGGACTTTTGCTCCCCCCGGGACCGGCCCCCCGTGGAACTCTGCTCCCCCCTGGGACGACCCCCACGCCTGCCCCTCCCCCCTCAGTCCCCGTCCCCCAGGGCCCCCCCCGGACCTCAACCCCCCCTGGGAAGAGCCGTGACGCGGGGTCCAAACGGGCCGGATCTGCCTGACCCCCCCGCGGCCCCGCCCCCCCCGGCTGCCCCCCTCCCCCCCCCGGAGCTGCTGGCCCGCCCCCGCGCAGCTGCGGGCTGCTGGGCCGTCCGCGCCTCGGGGCGGGAGGGGAGGCAGAAAAAAGGCCAAAAAAAAAGAAAATCGGCGAAAAAAAGAAAAATGAGAAAAGAAGGGTTAAAAGGGGGAAAAAAGACCAGAAAAAAAGGAAAAAAGAAAAATGGGAAGAGAAGAGAAAAAAAGGGGGGCAAAAGACCAGAAAAAAAGGAAAAAAGAAAAATGGGAAGAGGAAAAAAAGGGGGAAAAAGACCAGAAAAAAAGGAAAAAAGAAAAATGGGAAAAGAAGAGAAAAAAAGGGGGGCAAAAGACCAGAAAAAAAGGAAAAAAGAAAAATGGGAAAAGAAGAGAAAAACAGGGGGGAAAAAGACCAGAAAAAAAGGAAAAAAGAAAAATGGGAAGAGAAAAACAGGGGGAAAAAGACCAGAAAAAAAGGAAAAAAGAAAAATGGGAAAAGAAGAGAAAAAAAGGGGGGAAAAAGACCAGAAAAAAAGGAAAAAAGAAAAATGGGAAGAGAAAAAAAGGGGGGAAAAGACCAGAAAAAAAGGAAAAAAGAAAAATGGGAAAAGAAGAGAAAAAAAGGGGGGCAAAAGACCAGAAAAAAAGGAAAAAAGAAAAATGGGAAAAGAAGAGAAAAAAAGGGGGGCAAAAGACCAGAAAAAAAGGAAAAAAGAAAAATGGGAAAAGAAGAGAAAAACAGGGGGAAAAAAGACCAGAAAAAAAGGAAAAAATCAAAATGGGAAGAGAAAAACAGGGGGAAAAAAGACCAGAAAAAAAGGAAAAAAGAAAAATGGGAAGAGAAGAGAAAAAAAGGGGGGAAAAAGACCAGAAAAAAAGGAAAAAAGAAAAATGGGAAGAGAAAAAAAGGGGGGAAAAGACCAGAAAAAAAGGAAAATGGGGAAAGAAGAGAAAAAAGGGGTGGAATAAAGACAAGAAAAAAGAAAAAAAGAAGAAAAAAAATATGAGGAAAAAAGGGGAAAAAAAGGCACGAGGGCAGGCGGCCCCGGGGAAGGGGGCGAGGCCGGGGGGGGCGCTGCGGGGGGGGCTTCAGGGTCCCCCCAACCCCGGCTCGTTCTGACCGCGCTCGGAGCGGAGCATCCCCGCACCCAGAGCCCCGCACAGCCCCCCCACAGCCCCCCCATCCCTGCGGGGCCATGGTCCCCCCACAGCCCCCCCATCCCTGCGGGGCCAGCCCCACGGACCCCCACAGGGCCACGATCAGCCCTATGAGCCCCCGCGGATGCTCCCAGCCCCATGCGCCCCACAGCCTCATGCCCGGCCCCATGGGACCCCCCCAGCGCCGCCCCCCCGCCCCGGGCCGGGAGCGGGGCCAGGCTGGCGGGGGCCCAGCGCCCCGGCCCGTTCGCACGACCCCTCCCACCCTGAGCATCCTCCCATGCCGAGGGGGCCGGGGGGGGGCCGGGGGGGCTGGGCTGGGAAAGGGCTGCCTGAGGGTTCATCCGCAGGGATGGGGGGATGGCCCGCGGGGGGGGCTGGCTCCGCCACTGCCCAGCTGTCCCCAGCCATGTCCCCTGGCCATGGGGTGGGGCACCATACACTGGTGGGGGTCATCATTCACTGGTGGGGGTCATCATTCACTGGTGGGGGTCACCATGCACTGGTGGGTGTCATCACGCAGTGAGGGGGATCACAATATAGTGGTGTGGGTCACCGTGCACTGGTGGGGGTCATCATTCACTGGTGGGGGTCATCATTCACTGGTAGGGGTCACCACACACTGGTGGGGGTCACCTCACCATGCGCTGGTAGAGGTCACCATGTACTGGTGGGGGTCGCTATGCACTGGTAGGGGTCACCATATACTGGTGCGGGTCACCATGGACTGGTGGGGTTCACCATATACTGATGGGGGTCACCATGCACTGGTGGGGGTCACCATATACTGGTGTGAGTCACCACATACTGGTGTGGGTCACCATGCACTGGGGGGGGTGTCATGATATAGTGGCGTGGGTCAATGTGCACTGGTGGGGGTCGCCACATACTGGTGTGGGTCACCATGCCCTAGTGGGGGTCACCATGCACTGGTGGAGTTCACCACCTACTGGTGGGGGTCACCATGTGCCGTCGTGAGTCACAACACAGCAGTGTGAGTCACGACACAGCAATGTGGGTCGCGATACGCTGTCACAAACCACAACACACCAGTGTGGGTCACAGTGCTCCACCGTGACTTGCAGTTACACCCGTGTGGGTCACGGTACAGCGGTGCGGGACCCACTGGTGTGGGTCACAACCCACAAACCCCCTCCATGGGCCCTGCCACGTGTCACCCTCACCCTGGCTGGGCAGCACAACCCTATACAAGACACCCGCGAATCCCCACCCCTGGGGCGTCCCCTGCCACCAGGCTCTGTCCCCATGTCCCCATCCCCTGCTGGGTTGAACGTCCTCAGGGCCGGCAGCTGCCGAGATTTATCCTTTGGGGTTGTTTGGGGTTTCTCTATTTTTTTTTTTTTAATTATTATTATTTATTCCTTCCCGGGCGCTGCCATAAATAACTGCCCCCTCCCAGACATCGTGTTCCCGCTCCGCCAGCACGCATTCCTCCCGGCCGCGCTGCTGGCCGTCACGGGCCACGGCCCCTGTCCCCACGGTCCCCTGGGATGCGTGTGTGTGGGGTGACACAACACCCTGCCCCCCCCCTTGATAAAAAGTGACATTTTTTTCTTATTACAAAATATCTTTTATTGTTAAAAGGCTGCGGCAGCGCCTTGGGGTGGGGGCCCTGCCGGGATGCCACTGGGCTTGGGGACAGGGGTGGTGGCGCAGTGGCCTGTGCCCCCACCCCAGGGAAATCTGGTGACAGAGAAGGCGGCAAGCAGGCAGGCGCCAGCAGCTGGCTGGGGACAGGGGCCCATCATCACTTTGAGGGCTTCAACCCCACCCCCACCCCAAGGGGTGCTCTGGGCGGCCAGTGCGACCAGGAGGAGGAGGAGGAGGGAGGGGGCAGCCGGAGCCCCTCACCAGGGTGTCGGGGCTCGGCAGCGGCAGAGCAGGCGGCGGAAAGCTTTGCGGAAGTCCTGGTTGAAGACGGTGTAGATGACGGGGTTGAGGGAGCTGTTGCAGTAGCCGATCCAGAAGAAGAACTGGAAGACGCTGTCGGGGACCTTGCAGTGCTGGGGGCAGAGCGCGCCCAGGCTGTAGAGGAAGAAGAAGGGGAACCAGCAGAGGATGAAGACGCCGATGACCACGGCCAAGACGAAGGTGAAACGTTTCTCCCGGTTGACCTGAGTCTTCCTCCTCCAAGGGTTCAACGCCGGCGGCCGATGTGCCAACACCACCTGCCCTGTCCCGGTGGCCATGGTGTCCCTTGGGCGTCCTCCGGGCTGTGGGGATGTCCCTGCCCCGGGGCTAGAGGAGGCCAGGGGCTCCTCAGGGCTCAGCAGTGAGGTCCTGTCCGCCGGCGGGCAGGTCCCCGGGGGGTCTGCACCGGCTGGGAGGGTGACGCTCGGTGGCACTGATCCTGCTGGTTTGGTGCTGCTGGGGTGGGAGCGGTGGCGGCGCTTGGCGATCAGGTAGATGCGCAGGTAGACAAGGATCATGATGAGGCATGGGGCGAAGAAGGAGCCGACGCTGGAGGAGAGGACGTACCAGGCCTCCTCGTTGAGCTTGCACTGCGGTCGCCCCCCCGCTGCAGCCTTCTTCTCCCCCTTGTAGACCAAGGGTGGGAGGGAGATGATGGCGGCGATGGTCCAGACGATGAGGATGCTGCACTTGATGCGTCGCGGCGTGCGCTTGGCATTGTACTCGATGGCACGGCTGACTGACCAGTAACGGTCCAGGCTGATGGCGCAGAGATGGACGATGGACGAGGTACAGAAGAGCACGTCCAGTGCCAGGTAGATCTCGCACCACGTCTTCTCGAAGTACCAGTAGCCCAGGAGCTCGTTGGCCAAGGAGAAGGGGATGATGAGGGTGGCCACCAAGATGTCGGCGGCCGCCAGCGACACCAAGAAGAGGTTCTGGGGCGCCCGCAGCAAGCGGCTGCTCAGCACTGCCATGATCACCAGCACGTTGCCCGTGATGGTGAAGAGCACCAGGAAGGTGATTGTGGCGGCGATGGCGGCGGTAGCCTGCACCGAATAGCTGCCCTCGGGGCCCCCCATGGTCCCACCGGCTGCAGGGTCCGGCTGGTGGTGCTCAGCGGTGCCCCGGGGTGCGCGTGAATGAGGCGGTGGGGTGACAGGGGATGCCGGTATCACTTGCCATGCTGCCTGCGGGGCTGCCTGCTGCTCCCACCGCTGCCTGCGGGGCTGCCTGCCCTGCCTGCCGCTCCCACCGCTGCCTGCGGGGCTGCCTGCCCTGCCTGCCGCTCCCACCGCTGCCTGCGGGGCTGCCTGCCCTGCCTGCTGCTCCCACCGCTGCCTGCGGGGCTGCCTGCCCTGCCTGCTGCTCCCACCCCTGCCTGCGGGGCTGCCTGCCCTGCCTGCTGCTCCCACCGCTGCCTGCGGGGCTGCCTGCCCTGCCTGCCGCTCCCACCGCTGCCTGCCCTGCCTGCTGCTCCCACCGCTGCCTGCCCTGCCTGCCCTGCCTGCCGCTCCCACCGCTGCCTGCCCTGCCTGCCCTGCCTGCCGCTCCCACCGCTGCCGGCACCCCTGTGCTGTGCTGCTTGTACCTGCAGCCCTACCTGTGCCTGCCCTGCCCGCCCCCCCGGTGCTGCCTGTACCTCTGCCGCCCCCTGCCCGCCCCCGCCCCCGCCCCGCCTGCCCCTACCTCGCCCCGTCGGGTGCCGCCGCAGGTGCCGCCGGGCTCTGCGCTGCCGAGCGCCGCCTCCGCGGGGTTTTTAGCGGGCGCGGGGGGGAGCTGAGCCGCCGCCCCCGCCCCCGGGGCGGAACCGGGGGGACACGCGGCCGCTGGCGGGGCCGGGCTCGTTCCTCAGCTCCCGCTGCCCCCAGCCCCCGCATCCCCCCAGCACCCGCACACAATCCCCCGTCCCCGCCCCGGTACCTACATCCCCCCTGGTAACTGCACCCCCACACGCAGCTCCCCAGCACCCACATCCCCGCTGGTACCTGCAGCTCCCCCCGGTACCCACATCCCCCCGGTACCCACCCCCCAGCACCTGTGTCCTCCCCTGGTACCCAAACCCCTGCCCCAGCGCCCCCACGTCGTCCCCCCCAGCGCCCCCTCCAGCCCCAGCACCCGGCAGTGGGAACGAGCCAGCAGCTCTCTTCACCCCTGGGGGCCCAAGGCCACACTCCGCCCCCCCCCCCCCCCCTCAGCCCCCCAAAACCACCCCCAAGGTGTTTTTCTTTCACTCACCCCAGCCCAGCTGCCCCCATCCCACCCTCCTCCCACCCCTCCAAACGATATACGCAGGAATTCAGGATTAAGACAGAAAAAAAGTGGCACCAGGCTTCTTTTTGCCTTTTTTTTTTTTTTTTTTTGTTGTTGTTTCCAGTTGGAAGCATTTCCCAGCCCCACCTCCGAGCACCTTCCCGGAGGGGTAACAGCACCAGGAGGCTGTCGGGGGGTGACGGGTGACACACCACTCGCTGCCAGCTCCTCACTTCTCATGCTTAAACACACTTTACCTCCACATTTGTTTCTTGGGGGCTTTTCCCCCACCCTTTGGAGGGCCACGACGCTGATGCTCCGCTGATGCTTTCGGAGCGTTTCTAAGCACCTGCTGACGTGAGGCACGGAGCAGCTGTCACTGCTCCCAGCCTGTCCCTGAGCCTCACCTGGGGCTGGGATGTGGATTTTGTGAAGGGGGAAGGGGGGCACAGGGAGCTGGGAAGGGAGGGAACATGTTGGGAAACCGCACCGCAGCCTCCGGGAACCTGCGGGCAAAAGTCCTGTCTGTCTCCTCTTCACAAGGTTTTCTGGACACCAAGCAGCTGCCCTCGCAGACGCGGAGGCTGAGAAGGATTTTCTTCTTCCCCGCCTCGGCAGCACCTCGCTGCAGGACAGAATCCGACGCTGGTTCCTCTCCTCCGGAGTGGTTTTCCCACGGCTGAGCCCTGAATTCAGCTCCTGGGTGCCCGACTGACCCTGTTTTGCCCTTCCCTGCTCCCGGGAGCAGCCTCCCCCCAGCAGAAACTCTCTCCCCTCACCCAGCTGCAGAGACCAGAAGCAAATCCAAGTCCAAAAGTCTTATTTTACACCAAGAAAAGCACTTTCTCCCCTACTTTTAAGAACTTATTTAAGTGCTGATGCACACAGTAACACCTCGGGGAAGTTCACTGGGACACCCCAAGCCCTGGGGCACAAGCTGGCCCCCCTGCCCCAGCAATGGGGCCATGCTCGTGCTCCCACCCCACTGTCAACGTGTAATTAAGATGCCACGGCCTGACGTGGGGGGGTTTAAACCCTCCTAGGTGCTGTCAGAGCTGTGATTTGATTCAGGAGCCCTGTCACCATGCTCCAGCTCTGCCTGGAGCATCACTAACTTCCCTGCTGGGGGTAAAGACAGACAGGAGCATGGATTTGAGACAGACAATCCCAGCTCCCCGGCTGGTGGCCCATAAAATCCACCTGTTCTGCCACGTTTTCCCCCTTTGCTTTGGGAGGTTCCTGCCTGGAAAGGATCAAATCTTGCGGTTCGCTCCCACAGCACTGAGCAACGCTGACACTGCAGCTGGGATGCTTGAGGGGCGAGATGGGGAAGGACCAGGCCACCCTTTTTGGGGGTTTAGGGCAAAAATCTACTCTCCGTGATGTCCCGGCTCCTGACTGCCCTCACTTTGGCCCAGACCCTGCTCTCACCATGCTCCTCAGGGCAGCGGCCACCTCTCATCACTCTCGACCTACGTGGCCCTTCCTGAGCCCCCTGACCAGAGGTGACAGCAGCCGGGCACCCTCCAAGAGCTGAGCCGTGAGCGGGGCTCCCTGCAGCATCTCCCTCCGTTTCAGATCAGCCTGGCTTCTCCTTCCAGCTCAACCTGCAGGTCGCAAACGCCTGTGAAGTTAATCTCCTCGCCAGCCCGGCTGCCATTGCCAGAGGTAGAAGCAGGGGACAGTTCCTGAAGGCCATCTGCTGCGGGGCTTTTGTTCACGTAGGCCTCCAGGGACTTTAGGAGCTGCTTCGGTTTCTTTTTGGTGGATAATTCCAGCTCTGGGGAGGTCAGAGGAAAAAAGCATGAGGACAAAGCCTGGACGGTGTCAGGGACACAGCACGCTCCCGGGGTAAGGTTTTGACCGGTGTGTCATTTCTGGTTTCCCCAACGTATGCCCCCGGGGGAAGGGCACAACTATGTTTTGCTCAGGATGAGGGAGCACAAAAAGCTCCTCACCAAACCCCCAGCTGAGCTCGGCATCCACCCGAGCTCCCCCCCGGGACGGAAAGCCCGGGGAGAGTGGGGGGAAGCATGAACCCAACAGTGACAGCTGGACCCTGTTTTAAGAAGGAGCCATTAGCACAGCGCATCCGAGCGGCTCTGCTGACATCAGTCTCCTCTGGAGTAAATAACCCCGCTGCTTAATTTAGTGCGCCCTGTGAAAAGAACAGTCGCGACTCCGCTCGCTCCCTGTGCTACAAACAGGGCTTACGCAACCGCAGCATGCGACACGAGTGAGCCTGGGGAGCAAGACATGTCCCCACTTGTCACCCACCTCAAGCCACCATGACACAACAGCCCTCTGAACACGGTGGGTGCTTCCATGGGCGCTCAGCTTTAAGATTTGAGAGGCCAAATGGAGGGGAAACACCCCGCAGGCACTCTGATAGTTAAGGATTGTTGAAAATCTCAGTGTGAGGATTAAACGATGAATGGTTGGAGCTTTCTGCGTGCAACACCCCTGGGGTTGGGCTTGGCAGGACACTAACGTGCCGTGAACACACTGGGTTTGTCCTCTGGGCCCTGGGTTATTTGCCTCAGCTGGGAAAGGAGGGGAACAAACCCTTTAGGAGAAAGCCAGAGTCAGCAACAGTCTTGTGCTGCCACTTCCAGACGTGGTAGAGCTGCAGAAAGGCCGCCGTGTACATGTCGTTCAGCACGGCGATGACTTGCTGCCTGCGGTTGCACTCCCTGGAACAGGCGGAGAGGGGCTGAGCTGACGCAGTCGCTGCCCCGGCAGCTGGGGGAGCTGCCAGGGAGGGACCCCACTCAATGGGAACCAGCAGCGGGTGCTGTTTGAGACCCCAGCCCCACCACCCAGCCCGGCTGCAGAGCTCTGGACCTCACCTGGAGAGACGTTCCTCCCTCAGGGCCTGGATGATGATGCGGGTAATGTTCACAGACATGATGCAGAAGGGGAAATTCTGCAAGAGAACCAATGTTATTGGAGCTCAAATGGTAAAAGCCCTTCTTCTGGCACACGGAGGTGCCCAGGCAACACCCCCAGCCCTTTTATACCGCACCCATGTGCCCCCAAACCTGTGGGACTGCGGCTGCAGGCAACAGATCCATGTAGCAGGATATTAATACTACAGACACGGGTTTGAATGGATGCTGTGGGTCAAGCCAAGCTCATATCCATGCTTAAACTCAACCACATCCGAGACTAAAATGCCAAGTTTAAGGAGGCAGGCTCCACTCACTCCCATTTCCACGCCACACTGCTCTCTGCCCACTTCTCCGGCCCTTTTAACCTGCACAAGTTCAGCTCCAAGTCAGGATGCCAGGAGCAAATCTCTGACCTCCACCAGGATGCTAAATCTCATTCCCAGCATAAAGCCAACACCTGGAGCTTGGCTCGAGCCTCTGCTGGGACCTCCTCAGCTCTTTGGGGACCACCTTCCTCCACTTACCAGCACGAGGGGGATTAAGCAGCAAAAATCCCCACCAAGCCCTTACTCTGAAGGCGAGGTTTTTGTGCTTCCCTTTCCCTGAGCATTAGAAATTAACAGGTAAATACCACAGCAGGGAGCAAGCGTAGAAGGCAGAAGGACGTGCCTGGGTTTCGTGCTGGGATAGCTTGAAAATCTCTCGGGCCAGAGGCAGCGTCTGAGAGTCCATGACGAAGTACAGCATCTGCATCAAGCCCAGCATCCCTGTCCCTCGCAGGTCGGTCCCAGGATCTGCACCTGGAAGGGCAGGACAGCCCAGTCACCCGCTGCTCACCTCCACGCTTCCGCAGGCTGTTTATACCCTGGCACTGTGTTCCAAAAGCAATGGAACCCCAGTGATTCCCTTCAGGAATCATATCCCGAGGGAAGGCTTTCCAGGAATTTCCCTAACCAGAGCAGAACAGGTGCTGTTGCCGCTTTCATGTGGGCAGTAACACGTCCTTGCCCTCCCGCCCACGCACCCGTTCCCATACCTTCTCTGGGAATTAGTAGCTTTAAGCTCTACCCACCCCAGGGTGTTTGGCTGGTAAAGTAACACTTAAGATCGGTTGTATACGCGACAGGACAGAGGAGCAGGAGCTGTCCCCCTCCTGTTGAGGGTTTTAGGCTTCATTAAAACCTGCCCTATTTAACTCCCAAGTCAACCAACCCGAAAACTCCTGCGAGGCTGCACGTGACAGCTTTAATCACGTTGTTTTTCTTACGCAGGTGAGGCTGAAAGCAACCTGTGCCACAACCTTAGTGACAGAGCCCTGACCTGCGCCGCACTAATAAACCAGTCCTCCAGAGATGGCTCATTAGCCGCAGAGATCGCCTGCTAATGAAAAGCATCAATGACCCAGGCAAAGTGGTTATGCCAGCTACTTAAGCCCCTGCCAGCTGGACACAGGCAACCCTGGCAGCCGGTCTTGGTGTTATCTGGCCAGTCAGTCCAGATGTTGTACTGGTTGTGACAGCTGGCTGGGGCAGCAACAGATCTGCTACGAAAGCAGGGTCAGCCCTGGGGCCAGTTCTGTTTAATGTCTTTTATCGACAATCCAGGTGAGGGGATCGAGATCCGGGTGAGGGGGATCGATCACACCCTCTGTGCACTTGCAAGGTGACACCAAGCTGGGCAGCAGTGTTGATCTGAGGCTGTGCCTTGAATGCTGTGTTCAGTTTTGGGCCCCTCATTACAAAAAAAACCCAACAAAACCACACTGAGGTGCTGGAGTGTGGCCAAAGAAGGGCAGCGAAGCTGGCAAAGGGTCTAGGGAACAAGTCTTAGGTCCTTTCCAACTTAAATAACTATGATTTTTATGAGGAGTGACTGAGGGAACTGGAATATGATGAGAGGAAATGGCCTCAAGTTGCACCAGGGGAGATTTAGGTTGGAGACTAGAAAAAATTTCTTCACCAAAAGGGTTGTCAAGCACTGGAAGAGGCTGCCCAGGGAGGTGGTGGAGTCACCAGTCCTGGAGGGATTTAAAAGCTGTAGACGTGGCACTTGGGGACATGGTTTAGTGGTGCCTTTGGTAGTACTGGGTTAACAGGTGGACTCAATGGTCTTAAAGGTCTTTTTCCAGCCTCAAGAATTCTATGAAACGGCAGCAGGGACAGTGGCTGCATGAAGGGAGAATAAGAACCAAACCCCTTACGCTGCCTCTGGCTCCCACCTCCAGAGGAATGAACGGTACCAGCACAATCTCTCCTGGCAAAGGTTTGCTCCAGGGGTCTCTCCCTCTGCCCTACCTTGAAAGCCGAGCTCTTCCCAGTGTGCCCCATAGCGCGGGCAGCCCAGCCTGGAGCGGGTTAGCTTCTTGTAAATGGTCTGCAGGATCCTCATGTGCACTCTCTCGTTATCATCCAAACCACCTGGCAGAGAGAAAACACCCCTCAACATCCCTGCCCTGCTGCCCTCCAGCAGCGGCACAGAGATGTGGTGGGGAAAGAAACCACCACCAGCTGCAGGGTAAAGCCAGAGCCTGGCTAGAAACTAAAACCTGCAGCTGAGAACAGCTTACAGTGACAAGGAGAACATCCCTGATGGGTTTATCCTGCTCCAGGGCAGAAGGGAAGGAGAGGAAAATATATTAGAGGTGCAAAAACATCAATAATACGACCATGTATTGTATGAGCACAGGGGTAAGGAGTCATTTCGGCATTGTGGTAAGTTTTGCCAGCCGAAGCAGTGCTGCCCAGGGAACCACGACCAACAGTAAGCCACAGGCAAGGAGTTTCCACGTGCTCAGCATGTGAGATCCACCACAGGACAGACAGGAACAATGTGGACCATGCCAAGGTACCGCAAGGATTCACATCTCGTTCGCTTTGGTCAGGCAACGAGGAGCGAGAAGGGCTGCAGAGCCATGGAGCACCTGCCTGGTGCTGTGCCAAGGTGTACGCATGGAACGGCTGCTACTGTGTCACGATGGAAAGGGGTCAGGAGCTCCATCGTTTCCCCAGAAGCGAGTATGCCCGCAGCAGGGGAGCAGAGGAGATGGAGAACGCGTCCTTTGGGACAAGCAGCTGCCGTGGGATCAGCGGGCAGAGAGCCCCTACACCCCTGAGCCCCCCTCGAGTTCCTTCCCATGAAGCTCTCATGATAAAGGCGATGCTGGTTGGGCCAGTGGCCCGTGCTGGGGCAGGAGGGACACTCACACTGTGCCATGGCCAGAGCCAGCTCCCGCTCTCCCTGCAGCTGCGGCTGGAGTCGGGGAGGGCCGAAGAGGAAGCGAACCAGAGCAGCCAGGCCTTGCCTGCGTGCCGTCACCCGGACCTTCTTCTGTGGAGGAGAAAACACACAATGATGAGGACCGGTCCCCTGGGGAATTGAGCAGGAGAAAAACCAGCAGGTGAGCAGGGAGGGACGCGACCATGCAAAGCGCCAAGCTGAGGAAAGGCAGAATGGAAAGAGGGGAAGTTCCCCGCCACGCTCCTCTCCTACTTACTAAAACTACCCCCGAGAGAGGGCGAGAGCGCGGGGCCCTGCCCGTACCCTGCACTCGGAGAGGTCAGCTGTCTGGAAGTACTGCAGCGCTTCGTTGAAGGAGATCAGGGGTGCGGCACTGGCCAATGTTCCTCCCAGCCCTGCAGGGAGGCAGAGAACAGGGTTAGCCCCCCCAGCGCGAGCCCTGCCCCTCTGCTCCAGCTTTCCGGCACCAGAACAAGCTCTTGCTTCATGCCAGAGTGGCGCTCCGGTGGGGGGAACTTGTTCCCAACTTTTGGCACGGTAGGAGGGAGAAGACGTGGGGAACTGGGGGAAGACAGCAAGTCTCCTGCCCCCTCCCTCTCCTTCCAGACGCTTGGCCCTTTCCTCAGCTCTCTCCCACCCCAAATAACACCCCCCAGCTGCACACCCACCCACTCTTGCTCTCTGGGACTCAGGTCCCTTCCCCTGCACAGACCTTTTCCATCCACCTTTGCAACAACCCCCTTATCCCCAGCACCAGCCGTACCTGACTGGCTCTCTTCCACAGCCTCCCATTCCTGCCGCGCTCGCCGCAGCTCCTCGCTGATCTCTGCCGGAGGAAAGGCACGCCGGAGATTAGAGCTGGCTGGGAGACCTGGGGCGGGGGGCTCGCTCCCTTCCCCCAGCACTGCTCAGGACATCTTGGGGCAGGATCAACCCTTCTCTGAGGACGCTGCCAGGTTTCTCCTCGGCAGGTTTGGGACAAAGTGAAGCAAAGGCTTTGCCTGTGAGACCCGCGCTGCTTCCCTTGGGCTCTTCTCAAGCTCCCCGGGCGATGCACCCGCCAGGAGGTGGCGGGATCGATACAGCAGGAGCGCAGGAGATGCTTACCGGTGCCTGCGGGCTGCCCCGCGCCCTGCACCAGGGCCTGCAGCAGACCATTTTCTCTCAAAGCCGAGATCTAAGTGGGGAAAAGAGATGCAGCCGTCAGCCACCAGCACAGACCCACAAACCCAACCGCTCCCCCAGACCCCGGGCTCCTCCCTCAGGGCCCCGCTCCCGCACCGGGGCAGGGTGGGCACGCAGGCCCCTCTGGGCTCGTTTTTATTGCGTGACCAGCTCAGGTAGCGGAAAGATCTTTATGGGCACAAATGGAAACCGCCGCGCTGACGGCGGGGAGGCGC
The DNA here is from genome assembly GCF_023634155.1 of Falco peregrinus. Lineage (NCBI taxonomy): Eukaryota > Metazoa > Chordata > Aves > Falconiformes > Falconidae > Falco > Falco peregrinus. The sequence goes on from NC_073737.1 coordinate 5,919,629, forward strand.
CGTCTGACACCGGGGGCGCTGCCCAGGCCGGGTCCCGGCGGCCCCCCCCGCCCAGGCACCGCGAGGGCCGGACTCAGGCCTGACACGCACGGGGAGGGACTTGCCGGGCGGGGGGAAACGCCGCCGCTCCTCAGGCCGCGCCGAGCCGCCGCCGCCGCTCATGCCCTGCGGGGAAGAAGGCGGCCTGCCCGCTCGACGGGAGCCGCAGCGGAGCCTCAGGCGGCGGGGCCGGGCGGCCCCCCCGGGGCTCACGGGTCCCCCGGCCCCCCCGCAGGCCCGAGGCCTCTCCTGGGACCCGGCTGCCCGCAAGCACCGGCTGGCTCCACCCGCGGCCAGCCCTGTGCGCTGACGCCCCCCGGCCCTCGCCGCCCCCTGACTCCGCGCCTACCGGAAGCGGCGAGGCCTACCCCGCGCCCCGCCCCGCCGTCGCGCAGTGCGCAGGCGCTGCCGCGCTGCATGCCGGGAGCGCGAGTGCGCCGCGGCACGGCCGGCAGCACCCGGCATGCACCGCGCGGGGCCGACGGCGGTGTGGGAGGGTCAGGCCGGGGGTAACGCGCCCGCCGGGGCCGGGGGTCCGGTGCGGGGCCGGGGACCGCTACCAGCCCTCGGTGCTGGGGCCCAAGGAAAGCTGCTGGCTCCCAGTGCTCAGTAACAGCTCCCAGTGCCCACCATCAACTCCTGGTGCTCCCAGTGTCACCTCCCAGTGGCTGATACCAGCTCCCAGTGCCAGCTCCCAGCGTCACCTCCCAGTGGCAGCTCCCAGTGCATGGGACCAGCTCCCAGTGGCAGCCCCCAGTCCCCCGTGCTAGCACCCAGTCCCCGATACCGCCTCCCAGTGCCTGGTGCCCAGGACCAGCTCCCAGTGTCATCTCCCAGTACTGCCTTCCAGTGCCAGCTCCCAGTATTCGGTACCAGCTCCCAGCTCTCAGTGTCATCTCCCAGTACCGGCTCCCAGTTCATGGGCCCAGCTCCCGGTGTCCAGTGCCAGCCCCCAGTGCCCGATACCGCCTCCCAGTGCCGGCTCCCAGTGCCTGTTACCCGGTACCAGCTCCCAGTGTCACCTCCCAATGCCGGCTCCCAGCTCACGGGACCAGCCCCCGTTGCTAACCCCAAGTGCCCGATACCGCCGCCCAGTACCCGGTGCCCCCCGCTGCCGGAGGGGGGGGTGCGGGGCCGGGGCCGGGCCGGAGAGGCGGGCCCAGGGCGGGGCTGTTCGAGGGGGCGGAGCTGCCCGGGAGGCGGGGCTGCCCGGGAGGCGGGGCTGCCCGGGAGGCGGGGCTGCCCGGGGGCGCGGCTGCCCGGGGGCGCGGCTGCCCGGGGGCGCGGCTGCCCTGGGGGGCGGGGCTGCCCTGGGGGGCGGGGCTGCCCTGGGGGGCGGGGCTTCCCGGGGGGCGGGGCTTCCCGGGGGGCGGGGCGGCCGCGGGCCGCGGCGCCAGACGCGGGCAGCATGTGGCCGTACGCGCTGCTCTTCCTCGCTCTCCTGCTGCTGCTGCTGCTCGGGCTGTTCCTGTGGGGCGCGGGCAGCGGCCCCAGCCCCTTCGCCGCCGACACCCGCCGCCCCCCCGCCCCGCTCGTCACCGACAAGGCTGCGCGCAGGACCGTGCTCAAGCCAGGTACGGGGCTGTGCGCGCCCCCCGCGGGACCGGGGACCGGCATCGCCCTCAGGTGCCCTCACCCCCCCGGCAGCCCCGCCCCCCGGGTGCCCTCAAGCCCCCCCGGGGTGCCCTCACCCCCCTGGCTGGCATCGCCCCTTGGATGCCCTCAAGCCCCCCGGGTGCCCGCACCCCCCCGGCCGGCATCGCCCCCTGGGGTGCTGTCACCCCCCCTTGCCCTCATATAGCATTAGTCCCGGGGTGACATGACCCCCACAGGGTGCCGCCACTCCCCCGGCTGGTATCGCCTCCCAGGGTGCCCTCACCACCCCCGAGCCGGCATCATCCCCCAGGGTTTCATCACTCCTCAGGGTGCCATCGCTGCCCACCCGGCCAGCATCACTCCCCAGGCTGGTGTTGCCCCCCAGGGTGCTATCACTGCCTCCCCCAGCCAGCATTGCCCCTCAGGGTGCCATCACGCCCCCCTGCCAGCATCACCCACTGGGGCAGCATGACCCCCCCAAAGTGACATGTACCCCCAGCGTGGCATCACCCAGTGAGGTGGCATCACCCCTCTAGCACAACATCCCCCCGGCGAAGTTTTGGGGGTCACCGGCCGGGTACCACACACACCTGCAGGGGGGTGCCACATCCCACCGCTGAGGATGCTGCACCCCTCCCCCCCCCCCCCGCCCCCCCCCAGTTTTCTCAGCAGATAAAGTCCCCGAGGGGCTCGATGCCATCGTGGTGGGCAGTGGCATCGGGGGCCTGGCAGCTGCCGCGCTGCTGGCGAAAGTGGGCAAGCGGGTGCTGGTGCTGGAGCAGCACGGCAAGCTGGGGGGCTGCTGCCACACCTTCAGCGAGAAGGGCTTCGAGTTTGACACCGGTACGTTCCCTGCGGCATTTGGGGTCCCACATTCACCCCTGGCTCAAGGTGGGGGTGGGGCGGCTCAGCTGCAGGGTGGGTGAGGGACACTCATGGGGACCCAGGCTGGGTGCCCCCAGCACCCACCCTGGGTTACACAAGTGCTTTTATCCACACGAGCGATCCGGGAGCGCGCGCCCTCCCTCGTCCCAAAACCCTCCCGCTGGAGGGTGGGGTGCGGCTGGTCACCCCCCCCCCGGCTGTAACCGGCACCTGGGACCCTTCCCCACGCCCAGCTCAGCCCCCGCAGAATTCCCCCCACAGAATTCCCCGTGCGGAGCCATCACCTCAGGGCACATCCCACCTGGCAAACGCCTTCCAGCAAGACAAAGTCCAGCCCCATCCAGCCCTCGAACCACACAGAATTAATTATTTACAACAATTTAGAAAGGAAAATTATCAGCATGTAACAGAATTTATAAAAGCTGCTTAAAAACATGACAGTGGGTGCTCAGTTTTCCCTTTGACCTGGAGCGGGTGTTTCCCAGCTTTTCCCTCTCCCTTTCGTACAGAGCCACTGGGGTGGGGCTGGAGGAATAAAAGAGAGTCCTGTGCCTCCCAGGAGTGTGATGAGGTAGAAAAAAATGGAAAAAAAAAACCCCCAAACAAACCAAAAATATGTCTTCTAGGTATCCACTACGTGGGGCAGATGGAGGAGGGCTCCACCGTCCGCTTCCTGGTGGAGCAGCTGACGGAGGGGCAGCTGGAGTGGGCTCCGCTGCCAGCCGTCTACGACGCCGTGGTTCTGGGGGAGCCCAGCGGTGGCAGGACATACCGCATCTACGCAGGGAAGGAGGAATATTTCAAAGGCTTGAAGGAGCAGTTTCCTGGGGAGGCGGCCGCTATCGATGAGTTCCAGCGGCTGGTGAAGGTAGAGGGGGTTTTGACATCGCTATGGGGGTGGGATGGGGAGATTTTTTTGGCCCTGGTCCCTCTCTTCGGGGTCATGCAAAGAAGGAAAATTCCGCTCCCGCCCCCCCCCCCCGGCAACACCCAGATATTGGGCAATTGCAGAGAATAACAGCGTTGCACAACCCACCCCCACTCGGCCCCCAAAGTTCTGGGAAACACATTAAAAAAATCTCCTTTTTCTGCCTCAACCCCCCAGCATCACACCTGGAGCTTTAACCCTGCTCCCCAAGGATGCTTGTGGCCCCACGGGATGTGCTGGGACCCCCATGGGCCCCGACAACCCCCCTGGGTGCTGTGGGATGATGCTCCGGGACCTCCCAGCCAGTAGGGTGATTGCAATCATTATCAAAATAGTGCTGAATTAACACTAATTATGCTCTGATACCTCGACCGCAGGGGAGCTTTTTGGGGGAGCGAGCACTGTCTGCGCCCGCTGCTCCCTGGGCTGCAGCGCTTCAGAGATGCTGCTGCCTCCCCACCAGCCCAGCAGTGGATTTAAGGGGAAAAGCTGCTTCTGAGCATCTTTGGAGCCCACCCTGGGGCTGCCCGCAGCCCCCCCAGCGGCGGATGCTCAGCACCAGCCTCCTCTCCTGCAGAGCGCCAGCCGAGGCACTGCGCTGCTGGGTGTCTTGAAGATGGTTCCATGGATGCTGGCCGCGCTGCTGTGCCGCTCGGGGCTGCTGCCGTGGCTCAGCCCCTTCTGCCAGCTGGCGTCCCGCAGCGTGAGGGACGTGGTGGATGGTCTCACCGCCAACCGTGAGCTCAGGGCTGTCTTCAGCTACATCTTCCCCACCTACGGTAGGTGGCCAGGAGGCTCCAGGGCGCCATGGGGGTGAATTTAAACCCTTTAGAAAAAAGAAATATGCAAGAAACCCCTTTTTTCTTTGCTTTTGTAAGGGTGATGGCTGTTGCCGTGTGTGGGTGAGGGGTGCTGAGTGCATGGATGCTCTGCCACCATCCTTGTCCCCAAGCCAGCAGCTGGTTGTCCCCATGTTCCCGTTGCTCACCTTCATCTCTTTCCCTCTGCATCCTTTGGTTTCACGGCGTGGCTGTGTCACTCCTCTTACGCAAGGGAACATCCACCCACTCTTAACCTCATGCTGACACCCACCGCCCTGGCCTCGCCACAACCCTTTCACCCTTCCCCTTCCCCTCCTCCCACCTTCCCCGGGGGTTTGCCCGTGGCCCTCAGTGACTCAGCCAGTTCGGTGGGTGCAGCCTGAGTTGCAAAAGAGCCACGAGGCCACCCACCCCCCTTGCTCCTCCAGGTACCCATGAACCATCGTTTCTCACCCAGATCCGTCCTTCCTCACGTCCATCACATCCAGCCGAGGATGGGGCGTTCCTCATCCTAAGAAACATTAGGATAAGCCACAAAACCACGATTTGGCACAAACTTGTCTCGCGCTGCCCCTTTTTGCAGGTGTGCTCCCCTCCAAGGCCAGCTTCTCCATGCACAGCATCCTGGTGAACCACTTCCTCAATGGCGCGTGGTACCCCAAAGGGGGGGGCCGGGGAAATCGCCTTCCACACCATTGCCGTTATCCGGAAAGCTGGAGGCAACGTGCTGGGAAAGGCGCCGGTGCAGAGGATCCTGCTGGACTCCCAGGGCAAAGCTTGCGGTGAGTGCCGGCACGGGACGCGGCACACGTGGCTGCTCCCTGCCGTGGCGCTGCGTTCAACCAGAGCCATCCCTCCCCTCCTCGCCCTTCCCATCCAGGCGTCAGCGTCAAGAAGGGCCAAGATCTGGTGAACATCTTCGCTCCCGTTATCATCTCGGATGCCGGGATCTTCAACACCTACGAACGGCTCCTGCCAGCAGAGGCGCAGGCTTTGCCTGGTAAAACCACAGTGCTGGGTTTCATTGGGGTTACAGCCTTAATCCCCCTCCGAGCCACCTCCGAAAGCAGCTTTATAATTATTTCTTATCGTTTTTATGTCACAGCATTCGAAATGCCATCCTTGGCCATACGTTTCCTTGCAGGGCTTTTAATCAAGCCTAAATTAATTTACCAAAACTGGCCAGAGTTAGGAAAGCCTGGGCTTGCTACTTGGTTTCCCTAAAACCCACAGTGTAGTGCCCCAAAACCTGTCAAAGTTGGTGAAATGGCCGCTTAAAGTTGGGTTTAGCGCTGCCACAAAATCTTCCTGCTGCTTTGGAAGGGGCACGGGGGGGGGGGGAGGGGGGCACGGGTGGGAGGCAGGGGGGCACGGGTGGGAGGGAGCTTTCCAGGCAACAACATGGTCCTGGTCTGACTTCAGTGTCTGCAGAGTAGAGATTTAAATCCAGGAAAGTCACTAAACCCAGGAAAAGCTCAAGCCCAAGCACTGAAGCGTTCCCTGCCTGCCTTAGAGCTGCCGTCCCACCCCTTGAGCACACACAAGGTCTTTCCAGATCAATCGGTTTTATAAGTCAACATGGGAGCAACGCAGATATAAGTGAGGCTGCTCCTAGGAGGAACCGCTTCTCTGTAGCTGAGGATGCCAGAAAATACTGATTTTACCCTTCTTCCCTCCACATCGCAGAGATCCAGTCCCAGCTTCGTATGGTGACACACGGCGAAGGGGGCTTCACCGTCTTCGTGGGTCTTAACGGCTCGAGGGATGAGCTGGGGCTGGAGCCCACCAACTACTACATGTACCCAGGAAACGACCTGGATGAAATGTAGGTTTGGCTTCACCTTAGACACGCTTTATTAAGCGTAAGGACATGAAATTCCTGGGTGGTGACTCGAAAAGTGCTCTTGGCAGATCCGGGCTGCGTGGGGATTTGGCCCTAAGGAGCATTCGGGGGCAAGTTTGCACTGAAACCCACCTCGGACCCTCACATCTCTCCACAGAATGAATCGCTACTTGGCTTCTTCCAGAGAAGAAGCTGCCAAGAACATCCCTCTCCTGTTTGTCACCTGCCCATCAGCCAAGGACCCCACCTGGGAGATGAGGCACCCAGGTAAAGGCTGGAGCCCAGCCGCAAACACAAGTGGCTCCAAAGCTCTTCTTGCTGGGGTTCGGTTCGTTCGGTGACTGCGAGCGAGGGGTTTCTCCTAAAACAGCTACGGCTAAAGCTGCTGGGCGGGTTGCTCGTGGAAAGTGGTCGTCAGGCTGATGGGCCGAAGGATATCGATCACAAGGACCTGGGGGTGTGCCAGGTGTTTGCCTGGGGAGGGCTGGGTTTGTGGCAGCGACGCGGTGGCATAAGGGCTGGCAGAGGGACAGCGGCCCCAGCCTTGTCCTGCTGCAGGTAAATCCACGCTGGCCATCGTGACCTTCGCCAAATACGAGTGGTTCGAGGAGTGGAAGGACAAGCAGGTCAATAAGCGGGGCGATGATTACGAGGATTTGAAGAAGACCTTTGTGGATGCCATCATGCAGACTGTCTTCAAGCTCTACCCTCGCGTCGAGGACAGGGTGAGGAGTCCCGGGGTTCACGGTTCCTCCAGCTCCTCTCTGGGGTTGTCTCCACCCAGCCCCATCCTGCAGTTGTCGGAGCTGGGTCTGGACATCAGGTCCAGCTGGGCAGCATGGCGCCAGCCCATCACCGCTGCCTCCTGACCACCACCACCTCCCCTAGACCACCCTGGGGCCAAACCTGGCCAGAACCACCACGCAAGGGGCTGCAAGGAAACCCCTCCCAGCCCCTACCCCACAAAAAGCTTTCTGGAGCACGAGATGCCCCGCACCATCATGCTGAGCCCCTCCAGACCGCGTTGTCCCCTGCAGATCGAGTACATCGCCGGTGGGACGCCCCTCACCAACCAGCACTACATCGCCAGCCCCAAGGGGGAATTCTACGGCTCTGAACACAGCATCGCCCGCCTGCAGGCTGAGGCCATCGCCGCCATCAGGGCACAGACGGCCGTCCCCAACCTCTACCTGACAGGTACCACGGCCACCAGCCAGACACCACGTCCTCACACCAGGCCACCACTGGGGCAGCAGGATATGGGGGGAGGAAACCTTCAGTCCTGCAATGAAATAAGGGGACAAACCGCTGCTGTGCCATGGGGTGACGCAAGGGCCACTGGAGCACGTCAAAGTGGACTTGCACGGTTCCAGCGGGAGGAGGAAAGGGCTGTGCCTCCTCCAGCCACCGGCCGCTGTCTCCCCAGCCAACGCTGATTATTTAGCCGGGTATTTAGAGCAGGGTGAGGCCTTTTCCCTGCTGGGGAGAAGGAAGGTGTCAAATAGGGAGGGGTCTGTGAGTTCAAACCAAGCCCCAGGGGTGGCGTGGGGGCAGCTGGAAGGTGGATGGTGGCTGGGGATGAGGATGCCCAAAACAGCACTGATGGTCACTTGGGGATGGAGAGCATCAGCTGCTCACGGGAGACCACGGCCACTGCCATCACTGCCTCCTGCTGTCTTCTCCAGGGCAGGATTTGTGCCTGGGCGGCTTCGTGGGAGCCCTGCAAGGAGCCCTCATCTGTGCCAGCGCCATCCTCAAGCGCAACCTGTACATTGACCTGGCACGCCTGAAAAAGCGCACGCAGGCCACCAACGCCAAGAAGGAGGACTAATGCCTGTTTGTCCCACCAGCCAGGACCTCTGTTTCCCCCCCCAAGCACCTTATTTTCAGCTGTCGATCACCCACAGCACATCCTTCTCTAACGCAAAGCCAAAGGATTCCAGCCCAGGAAGATGCTGTTCCCGTTTCCAGCCAGCTTGCCTCGCACTCACCCACCTGGAGTTCACCTCCCCCCCCACTGCATCCACCACCAGCGAGTAAAAGCCAGCCCTGATCCCTGACCACCCGCCGGGGGGCAAACCCCCTTCTCCCAGCATAGGGGGGAGGGTCTCCCAGAGCTGCCATGTGCAGCAGTGGCCAGGAGGGAAGGCGAGGCAACCCAAAAAGACGGGCTGCACCAGAAGGCAAGACCCAACAGCTTCCACCAGCAACACCCACGGCTGCTTCAGCCCCACCAGTGTCTGAGAGCCGCATGAACCACTGGAAGAGCATCAGCCTGCAGCGGCAACCCCAGACCCATCAGGAGCGAGCCCCCACCGGGGATGCTTTCCCCCTTCCAGGTGGCAGCTTTCATGCCAGGTGGGGCTGATAAAGCTTCACGGGGCTGACGAAGCGCCCCAGGACAGCTGAAGCTCCTGTGGGACGTGGCAGCACCAGGGTGGCAGAGGCAGCAGCACCACCCCGTGACGTTGCTGTGCCCCGGCTTGCCCAGGCAGCACCAGGTGGGTTTGGCAAAGCCCTGCCAGCCGCTGGACGGGCACTGGCTGCATTTCAGCAAGGGGAGATCAGGCCAGCCTAAGCCCCATCGCTGTTTTAACGAAGGCGCCTGGCGGAGGCTCACAGACACGGTCCTTTGGGAAGGAGCCAGCTCCCGCCTCCACAGGGCAGTGGAGCAAGCAGGTCCTTCTCGCATGCCAAGGCCAGGCATGAAGGGATTTAAGCCCTTTAATTTTAAAGCTCTCTAACAGAGCACTCGCTTGCCCTATGACGCTTTCCACGTCATGCCTTGCTGCAGCAGAGCAGCAGGATGGCGATGCAGCCCCCAGCCCCGCGGCACCAATGGCGTTTCGGTGCTGCTCTACCCCCAGCATCGCCCAGAGACGGGCGATGCTGCAAACACCCGCTCCTTCTGCAATCAAAACAAGTCTGCTGGGAAAAGCTTGGGAACACGATCAAAGTCCTCTCCAAAGGGGAAAGGAAGCACGTGAGATCAGAAATAAATAAAATAATAATAACCATCTTGTGATTTGCACCTTGTGATGTGGGATCAGCAGGGCGGGGGTTCGGGTGGCTCCCGCGGGCAGATTTTCGACACCAGGTTGGCAAGTTGAGGAAGGGAAGGAGTGCAGGGACGTAGCTGAGACCCGTCCTTGTGAGCATGTTGCTGGGGACGTATCCTGCACCAGCACAAGACTGTTCTGGGGAGGAATAACCACAGAAATGCCACAAAGGGGTAACCCAATGAATAAAACCGGCTGGCAAGTGGCTCCTGCTCCCCGGGAGCAGGCAGGGGAGGCACAAGCAGCACTGCCTGAGAAGCCCGGCTGGGAGCTCGCGGGGAGGCTGGATGGGGCTGTTCTCCCCGCGGTCAGCGATGGGGAGCAGGGATTGCCGGGCTTTTGGGGAAACAAAGGCAGGGTGAGAAAGGCAGGGAGGGATTGCCTGGCTGCTTGGTGTCGCCTGCCAAGCAGGCATTTCCACCCCCCATCCCTCTCCAACGCCACCACCATCCCCTCGGAGAAAGCAATCCTTTCCCCCCCTCCTCACACAGCACCGTAAGCCCTGGGCTGGATGGTGCCAGCCCTGCCCTCTGGCAGCCAGCGGTGCCCACCAAAGCCAGGGACGAGCCCTGTCCCTGTCCCACCCCACGGCTCATGGCCGGGTGCCATCTCGCTGCCTCGGCAGGTAACAGGGCACCGCTCCTGCCTTGCCCTTGACAATTGGCCACGTTGGTGCTGAGTCAGCCGGCAGAGCAGGATATGCTCTCCTGGACTTCCTGAAGGAGCATCAGGGCTCACTACTAGACAAGCCAGAGCTCCCTGCCCGCACGGTGCAGGGTTTGGAGACCACTTACCCCTCCGAGGGGACATCCCAGTATGTCCCAGCCAAGGCAAAGCCGAGCTCTCATCATCGTCAACAGCAATTTCTGCAGCAGTGACCATGATGTGGTGCTTGGGACCCGGAAAGGAGCCAAGAGAGAAGCGGAGAAGCTTTCCAGGATACTCTCACGGCTCAACTACAAGGTGAAGCTGGTGCACAACAAGACAGCCAAGGAGATAAATGACCTTTACCAGCAAGGTATGCGTCCCCCAGCCAGACCCTAACCCCCTCCAAGCCCAGCTATCTCCCATTCCCTACCTCCTGGTCCAAGGATCCTCCAGGACACGCTGAGCTGAGGCACAAAGGCATCAGTGTGGCCGTGTCGTTGCAGAGCGCTGCTGCGAACATGGAGAGTACTTTGTGAGCATCATCTCCAGCCACGGAGAGGAGGGGGTCATATTCGGCTGTGACATGGAACCAGTTAAGCTGACCCAGATTTTCCAGACTTTATCCTCAGAGAGGTGCCCGGTGCTCACCAAAATACCCAAAATCTTCTTTATCCAGGTAACACAGCCCCTGGATGATAACTTGATCCCCTTTTTGCTAAGTTCGTGCAGAATTAGACTGGCACAAGCACGAGGCTTAAGGCTGCTGCCAGGATAAACCTGTTCCCAATGGATTTCGGTACATCCATGTGGGAGCTTGGTCCTTTCTTGGCTGCTCAGCTTCCCACCAGAACCCTCCAACCTTCTTTTGTCCTGCTTTCACTGATTTGGAAGCCTTGTGGCTCACTGCGAACAGTCCTCTCCCAGCCCGCCACCACCCATCCACATGTCCCTTCTTCAGGAATCAGCCTCCGTCTTTTCCCAGTGTCTCTGGACAGGAGCGTTTCTCCCAGTGGTTTGCACCCTCTGGACTACATGGGCTGAAACCAAGTTGTTTGCTGTGACAGTGACATTGCTGGGATCAAATATTCCTCCTGCACACCACCAGGATATAGATGACTCGTGAAAAGCTGCCCTCAGATCCCATCACCGTGAACATTGGGGCACAGCAAACTCCTGCGGTAGGGCTGGGTGGGAGAAGCCCAGTTGGGAACTGGTGATGTAGTAGGGAAAAGAAATAAAGCCCACGGCTGGTTCCCAAGCAGTGAAGCAGAGGGGACGCGAGCATGCCCTTGCTGGCCAGGAGCCCTGGAAGTACGCGTTAACTGCTCCGACAGGGAGGATTAGATCACTGAACAAACAAATAATTCAGGAACTGGACGGACACCAGCAGAGAGTGTGCACTCGGCAAACATTATGCAAGTATACAGATAGCTTTTCACCTGAAAGCAAGTCTAAATCGATTGTGGCATTTGTTTCCTGCTGGTAAAGGGCTTGGCTGCTCTTCAGGGAACAGTGACAGCGGGGGACACCCCCAGGACAAGCCAGAAATCCCAGAGACTGGTCTGGACACCTCGACTGGTGGACAAAGCTTGCGCTCGAGCTGGTGGGTGCTCTCCTTGTAGAGCAAACACCGCAGGGCTGAGGGTGCCCAAGCCCATGCTGGGAGAGAAGGGCTGCTTCCCCTTGGTATCACCACGGCTCAGGTCCCCGCGGCTCCCGGTGGCCTCTGCCTGCCCCTCCGGGCTGTTCCGAGCCGGGGTGTCGCAGCCCCTCTGCTCGCATCCCTGCAGGCCACATCCTGAGCAAGGATTCACCGCTGGCATTTGGCAGGGAGTTTCCACAGGGAGAGGGGACGGTAGGCTCCCCTCTCCCCTGACGCTGGGACGTGTCCGTTGCTGCCTTTGGTCTGGTCCCAACCAACGTGTCACAGCAGAGGTGGCTCCAGGCAGGGGTGAAACGTGCCCCCAGAGCAGCCTCAGCAGTGCCAGTGCCTCTCCAGCACCTCCCCAGCACAAGCCCCACGCTCCATCTGGGCAAGACAGAGCAAACCATCACGCAGAGCACAGGACCGTACAGGACCTGCGCTGCCCATGGGCTGCGCTCCCAGTGCCGTCTCTGCCAGCACTTTCCCAGTGGACTTGCATTTCCAGGCGTATTTCTGGGTTCCATGTGCAGCATCGCATTTACCGCGGAGGGGAGGGGTAAATGCAAAGAGAAGGGGAACCAGCCTCATAAGAAATCGGCAGGGAAGAGAGGAGGGAGCCCCATCTCCAGGCCTGTCGCAAGAGAGGCTCGGCAATGCTGAGCGGCGCCGGATGAGAAGGGAAGAGAACGGAGATGGGAGAGGAACGATGTGGGGCTGTAGGACTTGGGGAACAGGAGCTGGGAGGGGCTCTGCACCATGGGGTGGCTTGCAGGCTTGACTTGGGGGGGGGCTATAGGTCCCCAGGGAGCCCCTAAAGAGCCCAGGAGCTTTCGGCTTGCCCTGGGGACAGGCAAAAGAGAGAGCAGAGCAGGGGGAAGCTCACAGCAGCCGTTCTTGCCCACAGGCTTGCCGGGGAACAGAGTTTGACCACGGGGTGGTAGTGGAGTGTGACAGCGGGAATCCTGCGCCACAGAGCAAGCCAGATGGCTTCTCAGCCTGCGTCTCCATCCCTCCCCAAACCGCTGTGATGTTCGCGTGCAGCCCAGGTAAGGGAGAGCCCCTGACAAGCCGACGCCGGCCTGTCGCAGGGCCATGGCACAGCCAACGCCGCTCTCCTTCCTTTACACTCCGCAGGCTACGTGGCCTTCGTCAATGCCTTCGGATCCATGTTCCTGCAGGCCCTGCTCAAGGTCCTGGAGGGAGAGGAACGTCACCTGGCCCTCAACCGCCTCATGACCCGCATTAACTGGGAGGTGGCGTTTTGCTGCCAGGCCAGGGGCACCTACCAGGGGTGCAAGGAGATGCCCTGCTTCATCACCAACCTGCTGCAGGAGGTCTTCCCCTTCTCAGCACCCATCGCAGAGGAGGCAGACGGTGTCTGAGAACTGCTGGCTCTGCAGAAAAGCCCGTGGGGCAAAGAGCTGCCAAGTCCCCTGTCATGCATGGAGAAAAAAGGACGAGTTACAAGAAAACCAACAGAAATCCCCTCTGCAAAGGGAATGGCTCAACCTGGGATGTGCCAGAGCTACCTGAGGGGAGGTTTTGTCAAGCCAAGTGCCACTGGGGCAAATCCTACTGCAGGACCTTCTGCACACGACTGTGCAGCGATACCCAGCGCCCTACAGCACGCTGTGACCCCCCACAGCTCCGGAGGGGACGTAAAACTGCTTCTCACCCCGATTTTCTTACACAAAAGAGCTCCCACCTTGCAAATGCAATCTCAACCATTTTGTTGGTTTTTTTTTTTTTTTTTTTAATAATCTAAACAAACCTTCACAGGCCATGGACTTCTGTTTTACGGAGACAAAGCTGATGTGTTTACTTGGCTGGTGCCCTACCCATAATGAAAATACTGCTGCCCTGCTGTAAGATCACCTCATGTTCCAGCTGTTCGTTCATGAGGCTGTTTAAGCTTTAAAGAAAAAATAAATATAGGTGGTCACCAGGACTTGCAGGTTGGTGGGTTAACTGGGGACCTGGAGCAGAGGCCAGGGAGTGGATCTGGCAAGATTTGCTCCAGATAGCTCTCTAAGTTCACAAAGGGTCACTGGGTCTCTGCAAGCTTCCTTCTCCGGTGAGCAAGGGGAGAGGGGAAAAGCTCCAGTCAGATGCGAGTGGGTGGGATGGATGGGTCAGGACAATTCACGGACCTGACGTATTTGCCCAGGTTCCTCATCCCCTGTTGGCGTTTTGGTACCAAGAAAAAGCACAAAAGCCACGTTAATATAAAAACCTGCACAGGCTCCTGTACCGAACACACAGACATCCCCGGGCCACGAGATGGGGGACCAGTCCTCATACAGCCACAGGAGCAGGGAGGGGCTGCAGGGGCGAAGACCCCCACCAAGGCATGCCGAGTTTCGCCCTGCGCTCATGCATTAAGCCTGTGCCACCTCTGCCCCAAGGGCCTCCCAGATAAACCCTGCCCGTACAGGTATTTTTCAGTGCAGCCCTGAGCAATTCAGCTCCACTAAGCAGAGCCCAACCCAGGTGGTAGATAATTTTGGTTTCATTTGGCACTTTTTCAACTCCTGGACTTCAACTTACAGGTAGGTGTGTGGTGCAGCTACCCCGGCCCAACCCACGCTCGGCACTCACCGTGTCCTGGCATGTGTGATGGGCAGCCCGTGCCGCTGCTCCTCTCTTAAGGGACCTGCAGGTTCTTCCTTCCCCACTCCGTTCACTCTACCTGTAGGAATAAAATAGTTTAGAGACTTTTACGGCACTCTCAGGTCAGGGTGGATGCAGGTAAGGGGTTCAAAGAGATCCCAGAGCACAATTCAGTAATTCTTGTTTCTCCAGACCCACAGCAGAGCACAGCTTTGGTCTCCTCATAGGAAGACTTGGATGAGCACTCCATCTGACAACCCCATGTGCAGGCGGATGGAGGGTTTTCATTTTAATCCGCCATTTCCACCCTTTTTTCCTCCCCCAAGTTCTCAGCAACCCTGTCAACAGGAAAACAAGTGCCCGTCCCTTTTTCCTAGCCCATCCCCTGCACTGACTGCCAGGCAGCTGGTGGCCGGCCAAGCTGGAGGAGAGTGCAGGACGGTGGATTTTCTCCTTTTAGGGAAGAAGTGGGGGAAAGGAGAAAGTTTCTTCCATTTACTACAGGAAGCAGCAGTAAACGCTACCCAGAAGTGCCCTTGGTAGATCTGCCGCTGATCATGGCACCTTGCCTTCCCCTTGCCACGGCCGATCGGGGAGCAGCATCCCTGGGGGAGCAGGAGCAGAACTCCAGGCGCTTTTTCCAGTCTCTGCTGCTCAGAGGAGCCAGGCAGTGCTGGGATCAGGGCTGCATCCTCCTCATCCTCCTCTGAGCCTCCCTGCGGGGGGAGACCCGCAGCCGAGCCCTTAGAAAGGCAGTTCAAATTCCATTTTAAGGTCAGGTCCTCGCTACCAGGTGTAGGAGGGACTGTCTGGGGTTGGGAGGCAGACTGGAAACTTTTCAGACTCGCTCTCAGCTGAAACCTGTCTTGGCTCCTTCCGGCTGCAAGGTTAGTTGGTCACTCGAGGGGTGAGTTTGCATGTGCAAATCAAGCATGAAAAGCTTTGAACACAAACCATTCATTTCAAAGAGCATTACTTTTGTTAAAGCCATTTTTTTTCCTTTTCGCACAAAGAGGAACTACCCTGCACCATTGTTGCCAGGTTTCAAAGGAGACCATGCAAAGAACCCACCAAAAAAAAATAACCAACGCCAAGAGAGGTGAAAACCCAATGCTTTTTTTGAAATTCATTTATTGATTTCACCACACAGGAAAAAAAATAGTACAAAGAAATATAAAAATTCTGATCCTTCAAAGCAAGTTGCATTTCACTGCAGCAGAAAACAAACCATTTGCTGATTCAAACTGGTGAGGCAGCTGGCCTAAAAGTAGTAACATCTGGCAAAAAACTGACATACCGACAGATACCGTCTGTTCAAAAAACACAGTGTGTCCAAAGGGAAAAGGTTACGTGCACCTTTGACCCGTTTGAAACACACTGCATAAATTTAAATACCATAAAAGTCAACAAACCGGGAATCATTCCCAGAGGTTTCACGCAGCTCAGACAATTACAGCAACTGCTGCCAGAAACACACTGCCCTTGGTAACTGGGGGGGGGGGGATTTAAGGAGGGGTCCCCCCAGTTTAGCCTGGTGCAAGCTCTGCGTGTCCCCCAACCCTGCACTTCCCGGGCACGGGGCATTTCTGTTGTGCTGGAGCCACGCTGGGCCCCGAGCGAACCAACAGCGACGTGATGTATGTCCTCATTAACCTGACGAATGAGCTCGTGCTCAGCCCCATCTGACCATCGAGATGTTTGAGGTACTATGGTCCTGCTCTCCAAAGACCTCACTCGCTTTGGCTTGCTGTTAATGGCGAACTGCTGGTAACGGGGGCGGGATTCCCAACACAAATTGGAACAACAGAGGACCAAAAGGCATTTGAAAAAGCTCATGGGACAGAAAAGCAAGCAGATGGTGAAAAAAAACCCTTTGTAGATTATTTTTCAATTAAAAAAAATAGGACAAAGCCAGAAAACAGCGCACACAGTCTTAAAAATTCAGGAATGCGCAGCTCAGAAGCACATGGTACCTCACATGTTGGAATACGAGGTTTTTTTTCCCCGCTGTCATTAAACAAAAGCCACCATCTCCCACCCCGCATCCTGTCCATAAATCAGCCACACAACAGTGAGCCTTAGACTTATCCTACGGGATCTCTGGAACAGTGGAGTCTTGTTGCAGGAGTTCCCACCCTTTTCAGAAGGCACATTTCCCCCAAGGGTTACGTTCCCAGACTTGTTTTCCTTTCTCTTCCCTCCACCTCACACTCTCATTCTCCAGAATAGCTTCTGCAAGCACTTTCAGCATCAGAAAAGTTTACTACGGAAACCTGGAAAGCTATTTAAAGCAAAAGAGGGACTTTCTCCTGCTCTTTGTGCTTGCTAACAGGCAGAAGAAGAAAAAAAAAAAAAAATTTCTTCTTTTAGGAGAGGGTCAAGCCCCTTCTCACCTCTTAAACCCCACCAATACAGCTATAGCTTTCACGTCCAGACAAGGAAACGTCTTTGCCCTTGTCAAATGTGACTATCTTTAGCAACCACAGGGCAGACTACCAATTGTTCACAACCTCAGGAAGGCCGGAAAAAGACTGGCCTCATCCCACGAGTTGCTTTTGTGGCCAGCTGGAGGGAAGTTAACCCAGCCAGGATTCTTCCTGTGCAGTCAGTCAGCAAGTGCACGGAGAGGGTGACTCACGTACGGCTGGCAGGAGCTTTGGGCGTAGATGGGTACCCACGTGAAGAGCTCTAGATGCCTCATACCAATATTTTTCTGCCCATACTGGAAAAAACAAAAGCATATCGGGCAGGCACTTCGTGTCCTCTCCAGAAATGTCCTGTCTCAAACAAACATCTTTGGAGTAGAACTACAAAAATAAAAAACTCACAATCAACACATTTTGCAGCCTTAAGCATAACCAGCGCGTGCCCCAGGCCATAGTTTAAGTGCTCAGCGACAAGCAGCTGGTTACACCACTCAGCTACACAAAACTTCTCAAAGCTGGGGCAGGCAGAGCTGCAGAAGAGCAGGAAAGGCCACGCTGGCAGTACAATAAGCCCTTCCACACATCAGTCACCTGCTCAGGAGGTGACCTCAGGGAGCAGACAACCCATGGTGACTCACAGGCAGAAAGGATGGTGCCTGCACCGCAGGCTACAACGGTTTCCCAAGGTGAGAGGCGCTCGGCAGGAGCGGCACTGCCAAGGCTTGCGCAACCCAGGGGACAAGCAGCCACGTCACCTCTCGACCAGGCAAGAAAGCAGCACTTCTCCAGCCAAAGCCAACGCCGAGCGCTCTGCCACACAGAGCTCTACAACTTACGGAGGCTTGCTGAACACTCCAGAGCCTCAATACCACATTTTTGAGGAAGAGGTGTGAATGACTGCAAGTTTCATTCATCCCTAGCGCTTCAGGGTTACCACACATTTCACATTACCACAAAACTGCATTTTACAAGGGGGAGGAAAGCAACCTTCCAAGGTGAAGTCTGCTACAACTACACCGCGGCAATTCGGCACGAAGCTTTCTAAGCCTACCCTGCCCTCCTTCACGGCAAACTGCGCTGTCACCTTTAGTGCAAACGTCTGAACTCTAGGAACCACGAGGGAAAAGACCCACGCAGAGCACGGGATGCGGGTGAGGAAGTTTAAGCTACAACCCAAGGGCTAAAGGCTGCTCCAGCATTTCCAAAGATGTGCACAAAAGAGTGAAACTAAATGTTAAACTCTAACATTCTCTTCATCACAGACAGAGGAAAAAAATCAAATCAAATCAGAGTCCTTGGCAGATCGTTTCCAAACTAGTGCAATCAGTCACGCTCCAAACTTTAGCATCTAAACACAATGGACAGAAGAGGGGAATGTCTGTGTCTCAAGCAAGACTGTGCTGGTTACAAAGGCAGCTCTATGACTCTGGAAGGGGAAGAGTCAGATGGCTCATTTTGCAGGCGGATATATATATATATATATTAATTTTTTTCCCCCCCCCTAAGAGGGGACGTCAGTACAGTAGGTGGCAAATTCCATTTCATTTGGACACAAAAGTTCTGTCAAGTGCTGGGTACCAGCTTTTCCTGGGTCACAGGCTAGAAGCCAGATACCCAAGCAGAAAACCAGTTCATCTTCAGGCAGTTGAGAAAGGAGAAACGCGTTTTGAGGAAGTGAGAAGTTTAACATTACCAAGGTGCAGGTGCAAAACTAAAAGCGTTTCCCCTTTTTCCTGTTGTCTGAAACCTGAACACAGCACACAGCCAGAACTCAGAGTGCTACAGCAGGGGAGTGGGGGGGCGTCCCAGTGTTCCTGCATTTTCATCGCTGGCCGTCATTATTCCGCTGAACATCTGAGGAAGAATCTATATCTGGAAAGGCAAAAAGAAAGGTTTAAACAATTTGAAAGCTCAGCATTGCTCTTCTGCTCTGACAAAGCACTGGAGTTTGAACAGGCTAAGTGTCTCTGATGAGCTTTCAAATAAAATCAAGTGCTTTCTAATTGGCTGGCTGCTTTACCATGCCTTAGGGACAAGTCAGGGAATTCCTGGCAAGGGAAACAAATTCCCGAAATATTGGTGAGACTTAATAGGGAAGCTCAAGCAGGCAAATTGTCTCTGTGGCACTCAGACAGCTTCCCCAGCCAGGCATGGCTGCAATTTGGGAAGGGAGAGAACTGAGCTTGCACTCCCAACAGCACACAGTGCCTCTGCAAAGCCAAAACTGAGCCGGACGACGCTGCCTCGAGTTCTGTAGGCAAAATCCCCAATGGCGTTTGAAAACGGCCATTGTCACAGTCCCCCCAGTGCTGACAGCCTTCCGGAAAGGCTGAGTTTCAGCTCTGAGTGATGTTTTATTTTCTCCCCTCATCTCCTCCTCTTCCCATGACAGAAAATACTTACAGACACTTCTGACTTCAAAGACAACAGGTGAAAAAAGTTTCAAGGGGAAAAAGGAAGGGACTTCTCCCCAAATCCTACCCTTCTCCTGCTAAAAACTTCTCTGAAAAAGTCGTTTGAGTCAGTGGCAAACTACTCTTCAGCACACCTGAGCTCAAGACTCTCAAACTTCTGCCCTGTGTTGGCTCTACCATAATTTCTCAGTATTATTGCTTCCATTTTCTGGCAAAACCCTGTTTCTAGACCAAGAGCAGGGGTTTTGCTAAAAAACTAACAAGCAAACAAAAAATCTGGTTTCCAATACCAACCAAGTAGAGGTTTTCTGACCTCTTCTCATGCGAAAGACCAATATATTGCATTATATGGTACACACAAGGCACTGCAGCCCCTTCTCCCAGCCTGCCGAACTCCTGGGGTGAGGCAGCACCCATTTTGGGGAGATCTTACCTTTTGATCCAGTCTCTGATAATCGCCAGATTTGGGCCGTCGACCACTTTTCGATCTTTTTCCTTCCAGAGCAAAAGCGATGATCTTTGGAGAGAGAAGCAGGGACAAGGTGAGCAGGACAGCAGCTGCCAAGTCAACTTTTTCTCACTTCAAACACTGGTGCTTTCTAAGGGGCCAAAGACCAGCTTCACCTACCTCCTTCTAGTGACTGTATTTCCTCTTAAAAGGCACTTGAAAGAAATGCCAACACTGAAACCCAGCTAAGATCGAAAGCAGGCCATAATGAGGTCTTCCTAACACGCAGAAAGCCGTAAGAATTTGTTTTCTTTCTCCTACTTCAGAAACAGCTTTACAGGAGGAAAAAGAAACCCCAGCAAAAGACAGTTACGTCATTGGAGCTGCATCCCCCCATGCAAGATTATTTAAGGATGAGTCTTATGCAATCTGCAACAGAAAACTCAGGGTAACTTCACACAGATTTTCTTTTTCACCTTCTCAGCTGAAAATAACCACCAGGGCTGAGGCCACCCGATTTCTGCAGAGACCCGACCCCTTTCCTAGTTACAACACCCTCTCTGCTCCTCCCAAAGCTGCTCAGACCAAGGCTCAAATTAATATTAACCAAACCCACACCATGCAGCAAGCGGGAGGTACTGGTGAGACACAAGAGTCAGCGCGAGGGGAATGGCCCCGGTCTGCAGCAGTGAGCAGAAGGGAAGATCCTAAACCGCAGGGGCAACGCCGGGAGCCAGGACGAGGAGCGCAGCCACTCACCTTACGTTTGTTGTGATACGCGACGTATAAGGCAGCAACGATAATAGCTGTGGTCACCAGATAGGCGAAGAAGTGGCTGCTCTCCGACTGGTCCCTGGGGGAAGCAGGAACGCTCTTTTCTCTCTCCTTATTAACAGAGGAGGCATCACTACCATCTTTAGCCTCATCCTCTTCCTCTCTGGGGCTTTCTTCATTGTCTGAAGCAGCATCACCATCAGCAGTGGAGGAAGTTGATTGTTGTGATTCGGTTTTATCTCCCTGTGAGTCCACTTCATTACCCTGGTTGTTGCCCTGGCTCACGCCGTTGCTCGCCCCACTCTGGCCCTGGTTCCCGCCATTGCTCACGCCGTTGCTCGTCCCACTCTGGCCCTGGTTCCCGCCATTGCTCACGCCGTTGCTCGTCCCACTCTGGCCCTGGTTCTCGCCATTGCTCACGCCGTTGCTCGTCCCACTCTGGCCCTGGTTCCCGCCATTGCTCACGCCGTTGCTCGTCCCACTCTGGCCCTCGTTCCCGCCATTGCTCATGCCGTTGCTCGCCCCACTCTGGCCCTGGTTCCCGCCGTTGCCCGCCCCACTCTGGTCCTGGTTCCCGCCGTTGCTCACACTGTTGCCCGTCTCACTTTGGCCCTGGTTCCCACCATTGCTCGTCCCACTCTGGCCCTGGTTCCCGCCATTGCTCACGCCGT
The DNA here is from genome assembly GCF_023634155.1 of Falco peregrinus. Classification (NCBI taxonomy): domain Eukaryota; kingdom Metazoa; phylum Chordata; class Aves; order Falconiformes; family Falconidae; genus Falco; species Falco peregrinus. Next base: position 5,940,436 of record NC_073737.1, read on the forward strand.
TGCTCGTCCCACTCTGGCCCTGGTTCCCGCCATTGCTCACGCCGTTGCTCGTCCCACTCTGGCCCTGGTTCCCGCCATTGCTCACGCCGTTGCTCGTCCCACTCTGGCCCTGGTTCCCACCGTTGCCCGCCCCACTCTGGCCCGGGTTCGCGCCGTTGCCCTCCTTCTTGTTGCCCTGGTCCTTGTCACTGCTCTCCTGCTGGTTGCCCGCGTTCTGACCATTGCCGCCCTGGTTCTCAGTGCTGCCATCCTGTTTGTTGGTCTGGTTCTTGTTGGTACTGTCCTGGTCTGTGTTGTTGCCGCCACTCTCCTGGCTGTTGCTCTGGTCCTTATTGTCCTGGTCCTTGTTGTCACTGCCCTGGCTATTGGTGTTGCTGTTCTCATTACCGGTGCTGCCACCACTCTGGCTGCTGGGCTGATTGTCAGTGCTGCTGCTCTGTTTGGCTTGGTTACTTGGCTCGTTGCCTTCGCTGCTGCCATTCTGGCCTTCTTTCTTCTCCCCAGCGCTACTAGGGCCACGTGCATCTGTGCCCTTCTGGTCCTTATTCACCATCTCTTCATCATTCACATTCCTCTGGTCCGTATTTGTTGCCTCTTTGTTATCTGTGTCCACGTTGGTGTCCTTCTTGTTTGGATCTGATTCAGGGTGCTCCCCTTCATTCTTTTTAGATGTACCCTGGTGCTCATCTGCTGTGATGGCCCCGCTGCTCCGTGTGCTCAGACGGAGGAATCCCGCAGCGCCTCCTGAAGCTCTGTTGGACCCTCTTTGCTCTGGTTTCTGCCCCTCAGCTGTCAGCAAACACACAGAGGTCAGCCCGCCTGGCTGTCGGAAACAGCTCCCCAGCCAGCGCAGGCCCACAGCTGCCAAAAGCAGAAGGAAACGCCTCTGCAGGGGAGACGGGGAACCAAAGGGGGAACCAGCCCAGCGGCAGGGAGCCCCCGAGGGACCCCCCAGCCCCTCCGCGGGACCCACACCACACGCAGGTGGGGCCCAACGGCAGAAGAGCCCCGCAAACCAAGCGCCCGTGTCAGACCCACCCCGGCCCGAGCCTGCTGCCTTCGCTACTCCGGCACCGCCGAGCACCCAGCCCGCCGCTCCCCCTCCGCAACCCAATCTGGGCCCCCCCCGCCGCGGCCCTGCCCACCGGTTCCGCCCCGCCCGCCCGCCCCGGGCACCCCACGGCCGCAAGCCCCTCTTACTGCCCTCCCCCGCCCCGGGCACCCCAGGGCCGGCCCCTCACCCTCAGCCTGGGCGGCGGCGCAGAACACCAAGAGCAGCAGCAGCAGCAGCAGCCGCAGCAGCATGTCGGCCCACGCGTAACGGCCCTCACAGCCACCCACGGGCCCGCACACTTCCGCTTCCGGTAAGACAGGTGCTCTACTTCCGGGAAGAGATATCGCGAGAGCTGGTAGGTGGCACGCGGGAGCGGGAACGGCCGCGCAGAGGCGGGTGCGTGTGAGACGCAGGAAGGGGCAGGGCTGAGGGGAAGGGGCAAGGCCTGAGGAGTGGGCGGGCCTCGAGGGAAGGGGCGAGGCCTGGGGCGGACGGGGGCGGGGCTTACCGAGGGGCAGGGTTTGTTGTGAGGGGGCGGGGTCTGCAGGGAATCGGGGCGGGGCTTAGGACGCAGAGCGGTTAGACACCGCCTGGTTATGCAAATTAGGGGTGGGGCTTATCGGCGTCGGGTCCGCCCCCGGCTTGGTCCCAGCGCCCCAGTGCCCGCACCCGCGGGCGCCGCTCCCTCAGCGAGGCCGCTCCGGACCGGCGGTCCGAGCCGCGTTCTGAGGTAAAACCTGCCCGGTCTGGGGCTGCTTCCAGGCCCTGCGGAGCGAGGGTGGGCCTGGGGGGCAGCGGCCCGAAGCGGGGCGCTCCGGGGGCTGGGCCGTGCCCCGCCGCGCTCGGCCCGCCTGGCCGGTGCCCCGAGCCCGCACGCAGGCCGTGGCGGGGGCAGCCGCTGAGGACTCGGGGTCGTTTCCCTTCCGTTGGCTCAGGATCGCTTCCCGAAAGTGCTGCCGAGGACAGCGGCCGCATCGGGACAGCGTGTCCAGTCCAGCAGCCCCGATAACCTTTTCTTTTTCTTTTTGGCCAGGCAAGACACGTCCTGTGCAGCTACAGCGCTTTCCACCAGCGGCAGAAGTTCAGCTTTTGGCTCTCTGCAGGCACCGAGCGCTATTTACTTCTTTCCTCTGTAGATAATTTATCTACTGAAGGCTGTTATGTCTCCCTTCTCTGTATGGAATGTCCATCTTTTCCTGTAGGTTGTGTCCTTGCTCTCTTCTGGGCTTTCTTCCAGACACTCCACACCTCGAAGGATACTGCCCAAAACTGGGGGCAATCCTCCAGCTTGGTCAGCAGAACTCACACAAGGATTTCATCATGTCTTACTGGTAATCCTACCCATCTCCAGCCTCCTGCTGTGCTGCCTGGAATATAAACCAACCTGTGCTTGATGCAGATGAAATAAAAATGTGGAAAGATCCCCAGATCCATCTACCATCCTCCTACCACAGTCTGGGCACCTGCAGGGGTCTGGAGCCTGTAGGTGAGCTCCTCAAGTGCTTTGGTGTCCTCAGGTCCATGAAGTGTGACCCTGCTGCAGCAAGTCAAGGCAGCTGTGGCACTGGGTGCTCTTGAGCTGTGGCTGATGTCACCTGTGACTGTCTTCCAGCCATACATCATCTGTTGTGTCCAAAAGTTGTCCCCACCCACTGTCCAAGCCCTTCTCAGAGAGAGGGTTTGCCTCCTCCTGTATTCCTTTTCCAGCACATGTCTGCTGAGCTGTGGCTTTTTGGAGATCCCAGTAAAACAAAGAGCTCCAAATGTTCTTCCAGGGTCTTTCTCATGTTCATTACTGCTACCCAGTGACCTTGCGCAGGTCTGTCTCCCTCTGTTTTGGGATGTCAACATGGGGGTACATCACTCTTCAAAAAGTTTTATCTCCAGCTTTTTCCCTGCCTGTCCTTCCCAAACCAGCTAGGCTTTTGATAGCAGCTTTCCAGACGCGTGAATTATGCCATCAGGTCTCTGTAATTTGGCTTATTACTAACAATCCCAATCTGCCTTCCCCGTCATTTCACTTCTTTCCTTTTAGATCAATGGATTTGCCTTCACCTCCACCCAGGATGAACTTGCTTGGTGCTTAACTGCTCCAGACCATGCATGCTTCCCACTATTGCTTGGTGTCTCCAGAGCTGTCTCATCTGTAACGTGGCATCCTGCAGTGCGGGGTGCTGAAAGATGAGCAGTGAAGTCTCACATGTCTCCAGAAGGAATTGCAATAACATCACGAATTCGTTAACTGCTCCAGTCAGTCCATTTAACACTAAAACACAGAAAAATATCACAACATCATTCAACATGCAAACCCAATGAGTCCCGCACAGCGATAATACTTTGGGGAATAATCCTGACTTGGCCTCAGAGCATGATGGATTATGTGGTTGATTTTTCTTGGGTTTTTTTTTTCCCAATCCTCTATTCAATTCAATACATTCCAATAATCCTAGCAGCTCGGTTCTGCCCATGCCTGTCTTTCTAAGGAGACAGAACAGTTGGCCCAATGCTTTTGTTGAGATTTAAAACAGACAAACGAGGCTATTTCTCATGCCCAGCCAGTTCGGCTTTCACTCACACCCCTGGAAGTCAAGAGTGACTGAACAGAGGCCAAGTTCCTCTGGATTTACAACAATGCATCTGGGAACAGAATTCTGCCCAAAATACCGAGTATGAGGCTGACATCAGCTCAGTGCCTGGTGGCTCACACCAGGCTCGTTTTCCTTCAACAGTTTTCTTGGCTAAAATGTGATAAACAGGACCAGCGACCTCACCTAACCTCTGTGCAGGCTGCACCCTCTCTATGCAGCCCAAGGAACGGGAAACTGCCATCAACATGGACAACAAGGAAGTTCATTCTGGCTTCAGTGTGATTACGCGGTTGCAGACTGGTAGGAGGAAAGGAAGGACTGAGAATTATTTTCTCTGTCTGCTGCAAAGCAGGAGGAGGAAATTCTCTTTCAGTCCCACCCAGCTGCTTCCCAACATGACAGCAGCTGCTGGTCCTTTATCGCCTGAAAAACAACTCCTTTACATTCAAACTTAAGCGAGGTTTTGATTGGTTTTCTAGGCTGCTACTGTTTCTTCTCATAAATCCTTGTGGGATGTTACTTTTTGGGGATGACCCTTTCTGAGAAGAGCCATGATGGACAAGAACAGGCTGGACACACAAATCTGGCCTTTAATCAACCATCAAGCGGGGTGTTTTAGCGTAGTCTCCCCAGGTCTGGTGACAACCTGGCACTTGGAGATAATAAAGTCCTCACCTTGTCAGAAGTGTCTGCATCCCCCATCCTGTCCCTTTCCCCTGAGGGCTAATCTGGTCAGGATAAAGGATCAAAAGGAGAAACAATTAGCAAATGGAAGAATTTAATGATGCTAATTAAAATGTATTAAGTGTAGCCACTGCCTCTGCACCAGCTGCTTTGGCAGGAGCCTGGAGTCTGCGAAGCGCCAGCCTTACCCCAGCGCGGAGCAGGGAAACAGGACATCTGGTGTGCCCTCCCCCCGGCCCCTCGCGAAAAAGCAGGTTTGAGGAAACCTTCGTTTCATTTGCTGCTGCTCGCAGGGTTTGTGGTGGAGCCCCTAATTAGCTCCATCTCTGCAGGAGACCCCTGGGACCTCATTAGGCATTTCAATTAGTGAATAGCCAGAGCTGTGGAGGGAGAGGGGGCTGGGGGCCGTTTGATCAAGATGGCTGCAATTAAGCAAGCGGACTGAGGTGACAGAAGTAACCCCGCTTCCAAAAAACAGTGGGGAAAGCACCAAGCTGGCTCCCAGATGCTACCCGCACACCAGAGCAAGCTCTCCCAGAAGTTTGCTCTTGACAAGCTCTTAACGAGATGTTCACCAGCTCCTGGCAATAAAACCCCTGTGATAGCTGCAGCGAGTTTAAGGCTGGGCTCCTCACAAAAATGGCACCCTTTACTTGAGGTTTTAAACTGCTACTTACTGTACATCATGTTTCTGGACAGGGACAGATGCACAGCTGCATCCTCCCTGCTCCCTGTGCCGTTCCTGGTGTTGCCTACCTGCCACGACACAGCCCAGCTCCCTGGCCACCCCACGTGCAGCTCTGCAGTACTTGCTCACCTGGAATATTCCCAGCCAGGAGACATCAGGCACTTCTGGCACTTCGTTTCACTCTGGGAATGGGTGGCAATGATGCTGAAGGGGTATTTCCTAAGAAGGCAGACACCCATTCCCAATTCCAACTTCATCATTCACCCGGCTGCTCCCAGCTCTCCCGCCCAGCTGTACCTCCTACTGCTTCTCAGCACTTTTTACGTGGACCTCCACCACTGGAGATGGCTGCAAAGCCCAAACGAGCAGGTCCAGGAATCTTTGGCCACAATATTGGGGTTTTTTTGTGGCAAGTTTGAAAAGTGAATTCTTGTAACGGGAATACTGCTAGAGAGCTCCCCAGGACCTCCAAGCACGGCTCCCCTCTGCGCCCTGGGCTGCCTGGCTCGATTTCAAATCACGGGTCTGAGGGCAAATTAAGCATCGTGAGAAATTTAGCCCAGAACTTGTCCAAAAAAGAGGAGGGGGCTAACAGACCTCCTTAACACAACAGCCGAAACAGAAACACACTGGATATTCAGGTTTTTCTGCAACAAAGACAAACCCCAGAATTTTCCTCTTACTGAAACACCTCCCAGAGGACAAAGAAAACCCTGCTAGGGAATCTGTTTTCTATTGTTTCACCAGTCTGAATGCAACATTTTCACCCAGCCATATTGCTGCAAGCATGAGGATATACAGCGACCACAATCAGCCTGGTTCAACTACGATAGCTTCAGTGTGTTCATTTGGAAGCGGAGCAACACCTAGCTGGTCTTGCCCTCTTCTCTAGGAGGAGCGAAGCCAAGGGGGCTTTAGTGGCCAGTTGCTTCTCTTCTAGCAGGGAATAATCCAAGCCTATCTCACTTTAGGAGAACTGCAAAAGCATCGGAACAGATGTTCCTTTTCTGTATGGGAAAATGCCGAGTAAAACAAAGAAATATTCTCCTGCTGAAGTCCAACATCTGTTTGAAGCTGTCTGGCTCCGGTTCAGACTTTAATTCTTGTGACAGGTCTCTTCATGCCTTTAATTTCCCATGAAATCTAATTCAAGAAGTTGTTTGTCTGCAGCCTGCTCCCGGTGTTGGGGAGAGTGAGGCTGCATGTGATCCAGACGTTCCTCGCAGAAAACCAGTTTCTTGGAACAGCCTTTCTAAAAAAAGCTACGTTTTGCCTCTTTTCAAATGATGGCCACGCACGTTTTTGGTGACACTCTAATCCTCTCAGTCCTGGATCTCGCACAACCACGCGACACGCTATCAGGATGCCATTAATTAAAGCATCGTGGCTGGTCCTCTTGGGGGCTGTTGCAGAGGAATCGTGCCCTATCCCAGCGTTCACAAATTTGTTCTTTGAAAGCAAGAACTTTAAACAGTTTTGTGTGTGGAACGGAAACGCCTACCACGTTCAGGGCTGTCCTGGGTGTGACAGCGAATAAAGATACTCCAGGCAATTTCTTGTGCTCTGAGGCTTTGGTGGTGACCGCCAAGAAGCTGGTACACAGGAGCTGGATCTGCTGCAGGCTCCTCTCACTGCTCAAGGCTCTCAACTAGCCGGGACCCCTCAGAGCAGTGATTTCAGGAGCTACCACCCAGCTGGGACGCTCTGAGCTGTGAATTTAAGCTGTCAGCTGGATGGGAGAAGCTGTGCTCCTGCTGGAGGTACCGTCACTGTTTGCAGAAGTCATCTGGAGCTTTTGCAAGGTTACAGGAGCCAGTGTTTGCCCCAAATGTGTCCCTAGTGCTCAGGCAAGGGCACGAGGCTGTGCTTTTGTTGGCACCCACAGCTGGGGGCATCACTCGGCTGTACTTTTCTGGTAGTTCTGCCCAGCTCCAATATGGAAATAGGAATCCTCAGATTCAGGTGTCATCTGCTGGGGTTACAGATGCCAGCGTCATCCCGTGGCACGCACTCGTCTCACACAACATCTGGTGAATGCAGACACCGTCTTCCTTAAGGACAAGACACCGAGATGGTCCCTTTTTCCCTCTACCGGCAGATGGACATCTGCTGCTGCTCCAGTTTGCTATAAAAATACTTCCCCAGTGGCTTCTCACACCAGCTTGGCACTGGAAAGGAAAAGAGAAATGTCACAAGAGGCAAAGGTGTCATTTATTCCACCAAATTAGCAAAAGCACCCACCAACCTGAGAGCCGGAGGGCCAGGAGCCGTGGGAAGGGCTCAGCCCATCACTGATAGTGATGGTTTGGATGTTGCCCACCACCTCGGACCTGAGGACACCACAGTCCCCACAGCACAGCACTGGTGCAGGTAGAGAGGAGGCAGGCTGGGTCCTGGGAAATGGAAACTGGCCAAGAAAATCAGAAAGGGGAATGAAACAGGGCTATAAATACCACAAATCAACTTTGGGCAGATGCAGCTCAGAATTAAATCTGCAACAGAGAACAAAATTGAAACTTTCAACAGGAAAACTTTGAGAGAGTGGGTTTTTTTCCTGTTAAAAATATAGTGAGATGGAAGAGTCTTGATTAGCTTGATTAGTTCAAGTGTTGAACTGACCGAGACCTAAAGATCAGTTGAAAATCCACTGGGTGACCCTGGGTTGCTTTTGTGCAGGTCCTTTCTCCTCCTGTCTTTTCATTCGTGTTCGAAAGGAGCAGGCCCAGGGCACCCTGCAGTTCCTGGCCGTGAGTTCCACACCAGTAACTCGCACTCCTTGGCATCTCAGGCACCCCCTGACCCAGTCTTCCTACCCGGTGCGCCCTGCTGCTCATAGCTTTCCAGAAAACCATACGCTGCCTGCTCGCTCCATCACAGGTTTGGGATGGCCACCCCAAAATCATCCTGTGCCCATCCATGATGGCGTCTGGGTGACGCCTTTGGGCTGGGGCCGTGCGTGGCCCCGTGCCCCGCGCTGGGGCTGGGCTGCAGCCCCATCCCGAGGTGCCTCCCAGGGCACAGTGATATTCAAGCACTGGTGGGGAGAAGGTGGCGATGGGCAAGGAGCAAGTGCTTCCCCCACTGACCACGCTCACGCAGCGAGTTGCAGCTGTAGTTTTATTTCCTTTTGTGAAAAATAACAGGGTTTCAAGGGGAAACCCCCCCCACCCAGGGCTCAGCCCCAGATCCTGCCCACCCCAGCATGACCACGGGAAGGAGCAGGGCCGACGGTGCAGCATCCTCAGGGCAGGATCCAGCTCCTGGCCAGGATGGAGCAAAGGCAATCACCGTGGCTGCGAGCAAAGCCACAAGACAGGAGAACGTGGGAGCACCCAGAGGCACTGGGTCGGTAGCCAGTGTTTCAGCTCTTGCCTCTGGGATGGTGCGCCGGCCCCAGCTCGGCACCCACCACACCTGGGGCCGGCATGCCCATGCACACGAGCGCTGGGCCGTCGGCATCACCGTGCCCTGCGGCAGCAACGGGCACTCGGCTCGTGCCCACGGTCAGCTCGCAGGAGATTTGCATCATCTGCAGCTGGTGGAGGGTTTATTTCCTTTTTTTTTTTCCTTTTTTTTCCTTTTTTTAATAAAAACGGTCTTTAGGTTGACTGCTGGCAGCAGCTCTGAGCAGAAAGCCCCTTCCTCCAGAGTCTGCTTACAGAAGAGTTCAGAAAGGGTCAAATATTGACCAATAATGGTTTTGGCTGCATTTGAATCTTGATTGTGGCTTCTGCAATGTACAGCAGGGAGGGGACGGACAGGATGGGACAAGGGGGGGACGAGTTTTTCCCTTAGTCAGCAGGTTTGGTGACCAGGGAAAGGGGCTGCGTTTGCAGCACGGCCAAAGCAGCCTGCGGGGATGGGATGGCAGCTGCGAAGGACGGAGGCGAGGACAGGAGAGCCGTGGAGGGCACCGAGGTGAAGGGGATGGGTCTGGAGAGGAGCGAGGGCGGGCTGCTGAGGCTTGAGGAGGAGGAAGAGGAGGAAGAGGAGGAGGAAGAAGAGGTGGCTTTGCCCGAGAGGAAGGTGGCTGAATGCACGGTGAGCTGCGCCCTGGCCTCTGGCTTGGTGGTGAGTGAGAGGGGCTGAGCCTGTTCCGAGTGGGTGGCAGCCGGCGCGGCCGGGGATGCCAGGGCGGCCGACGGCGTGGCGGGCGAATCCAACATGCTGCCGTGGGAGGACGCAGGGCTGTCACACGGCTTCTCGGCTGGCAGGTACTGCACGCACGGCTTCTTGCTCTTGGATGCCAGCGAGCCTGCGAACAACGGAGGACGGCATGAGTGGCTGAGACCGAGCGGCAGGGGAGGTTGGCAGGGGGATACTCACTCTCCGTGTCGTGGCTTTGCTGCTGGGCCAGCTTCTCTCGCTTTCTCTTCTTTTTCTTGCCCTGGAAGATATCACAAAGTGGTTGATTGCCCTTAGGTGCTGCTTGATGGATGAAAAATGGGGCTGCCGGTGCCCCAGAGCAGCTCACAGGGATGCAGCAGCCACTGACGGTCACAGAGCATCCCTAGGACTCAGCGCCATCACCCACCCCCAGACCCCAAACACTGACCTCCCCAAGCACAGCAAGCAACCTCCCACCAGCCACAGTCCCCGGAGAGGGGCCATCCGGGAACCTGGCAAGGGGACAGGAGGGGAGACCTCGCCCCGGCCAGTGCCCGCGGCCACGGGGCTTGGGGGACCACACTTACATAGTTGTCCCGTGCCGACCACGTCGGGTAGAGCTGGGAGTGCAGCTGCCGCTCTTTCCGTGCCAGCTCATAGTACTTTGCCTGCTCCTCCCGCGACAGCGAGTGCCACTGCAGGGGCGAGAAGAGACCACGCTGCAAACCCTGAAGCCCAGCTGCAGAGCCCAAAGCCACGCTGCAAACCCCAAATCCATGCTGCAAATCCCAAGGTCATGCTGCAAATCCCGAAGCCGCACGGCTGGCCCTGAGGACATGCCGCCCTGGGGCCACAGAGCTCCCAGCTCACCCCATCCCATTGCCACCCAGGTCCCCACCAGCTCCCAGCGACCTCCTGGGTGATGCCCCAGGCCAAGAGACGGAGCCATGGGGTGAGGTGGAGCAAAGGGGGCTGAAAGCCATTTTAAGGTCACAAACGGGGCAGCATGTGGGTGCAAAGCCAGGGCCAAGGGAAATGCCCATACTCGTCTGCCCAGGATCTGGTTGATGGCGGCGCTCTCCTTCAGCGTGCACTCGGCCACCACCTTGGCCCTCATCTCCTTCATGTACAACATGAAGGCATTGAGCGGCTTCTTGATGTGGGGTTTCTTCTCCTCCTCCTTCTTCACAGTGACGGGGGATTTCCTGCAACGAGCAGGATGGTGGCTCAGGACCCACTCTGCACCATGCAGGGCACGCAGGAGACAAGCTCCTGCCCCCGGGGCCATCCCGCCCCCCACTCACGAGTTGCCTCCGGGGCTGATGTTGGGCTGGGTGGGTTCCTGCTTCACGATGGGCGAGACGATGGTTGGGTGCGGGATGCCTGAGGGGTGCAGCCCATGGGTGGGTGGTGGGACCATGTGTGGGGAGAAACGGCTGGACATCAAACTGCAGTGGAGGAGTGGGAGCGGAAGGCTCGTCAGCTTCCCGTGGGCACCAACAGCGCCCAGTCTCCACCCCAAACCTTCCTGGGAACCTCCTGGGTTCAGGGACCACCAGCCTCAGCCCAGTGTGGGGTCTGGTTTTACACTGGATCCCACCCCAGCTTGTGCAGGATGGTAACATGGACCCAATTAAGCAATGCCCTGAACTTTCTACCCACCCATGGGGACCATCCGCACCCTCCTGGGGGATTTATGGCAGAGGAGGCCACCACAACCTCCTGGGGCTGGTCTGTGCCTGTGCGGAGGAGGGATCTCCCCAGGAACACCCGCTGCTGGCGCTGCTGTAGGGATGAATCCCGCATCATCTTCAGGGAAGCAGCCAAAAAACACCCTGCCAGCTCTGGGATGCCCAGGGAGGGTCCCTCATCCCTGCCGAGACCCACCTGGACATGGAGGCGTTCATGGCGAGGGCAGGGTAGGGGTGCCGAAAGCCGCCGGGAGGGATTGAGTACACGGGCTGTCCTTGCCTGCAAACGCACAAGCTTTAGTGGAAAAAATACCCCTCCCCAGTTCATGGGGGCCCTTGGACCAGTCTCCAGCCAATCTCCATCCTGAAGATGCCCAAAATTTCCAGCGGTGGTGAGCCCCTCCCTTCCCAACCCCCACGGGAGCCCTCGGCATCCCACTGAGCTCGCAGGGGAAGAAGTGGGTAAAGTGGGAAAAAGAGGAGGGTCTCAGGGGGACATGGGGCTGATGGGACCTGCCCGGGGACAGGGACACAGAGGAGGGAGCAAGCCCCCAGCCCAGGTTGAGTCCATCCTTACTGCGGCACGAGCCAGCCCAGCGGGTGCGGGATCTGGCCCACGGCTCCGGGTGACAGCGGGTAATAGGGGGGCAGCTCGGATGGGTGCGGCGGCCGAGGGATTCCTGCAGAGGAAGTGAGGGATGAAAGCGAAGCAGTGTCAAAACACAGACGTGGCAGGCCCTGAGCACCCCGTCTTCCCCTGAGCACCTGTCCCTGAGCACACAGTCTCCTTCCAAGCATCCCACCTCCCTCTAAGCATCCCACCGCTCTCTGAGCACCCCATCCCTCCCAGCATCCTGCCTGCTGCCAAGCATCCTATCTTCCTCCAAGCATCCACCTGCCCATCTGGACCATAGGAAGAGGATGCTGAGACAACCACACTGGAGACCTGGAGGGATCCCCACGCACCCCAACCAACCCTGCAACCGGGTGAGGACCCATCCCCTTCCCACCACCCAGGGACCAGGCTGTGAAAAACCCCCAGGAAGAGAGGGACCATCGGACGGAGAGCACCCCGCCTCCAGCACCGCACTGGTACCGTCACCATCCCTGTGCTCACCCCAACAGGTCTCAGCTCGGCCGACGCCGTGTGCCCCCACCCTGTGCTCACCCGTCTTTGGGTCGATCTCCGGTGAGAGGTGGCCGGGCGGTGAGCCTGGCGAGAAGTGGTCGTTGCTGTAGGTGATGAGCGGTGTCAGCGGGTGCATGTGATGGGCGTGCTGCACCACCGGGACCTTGTTTGACTGTGGGGCAGCCAGGGAGAGCACATGGGAGTGCAAAACAACAGCCACCCCCGCAAAAAGCCCCGCCACGGGCATCGTATCGGCATCACGGAGGGGCAGAGTGAGGTTTTCCCCCTGGGAAACCCATCACTCCTGTGGGATTCAGCTGCTCTTACCAAATGTGCGGGTGAGGGCGAGCGGCTGTCCTTCAGCGTGGCGCCAGCAGGCACGTCCAGCAGCGGCCACTTCATCTGCAGGTACTGCAGGAGAGCCGGGCTGATGCCCTCCGCAAGCCCTGGAACACCCCCGGCCCCACCCCCCACCCCAGCCCCAGCCCCAGGCTCAGCCGGGGATACCCCAACCCGCGGGGACACTGTGGGCAGGTGGCAAAGGGGTTCTGGGGGCACATGGGGCTGTTACGGACCCCACGAATGATGCAAAGCCCCAAATCCTAAATCCCAAATCCCTGCCCCAAATGGTGCAAAGCCCCAAATCCCAAATCTCTGTCCTAAATGGTGCAAAGCCCCAAATCCTAAATCCCAAATCCCTGCCCCAAATGGTGCAGTCCCGCTGAGGAGCCACAAGCCCCCACACCCCCTCCCCGCAATTCCCCACCTGCCTGCGCCGATGACGCCTCTCCCTACCCCAAACCCAGACTTCTTGGGATGCGGTGACACCTGGCACAGCACAGCACAAGCTGCAAATCGCCCGTGGGGCTCAGCCCCGGGGTGGTCCCTGTGTCGGGAGGTGCCCTCCTGGTCCCCGGGGCACCAGCACCAACCCCAAACTGCCAGAGCGCAAGAAACCAGCCCCATATTGCAATGAGGGGTGGGGGGCAAATATGGGGCTTTTAGGAGGGTGTTCTCTCTCCCTGGGCTAAACCTTGCTGCAACACATGGGTCTGCCTCCGACGTAAGCAGCCCCCGAAAGAAAGGTGCTTTGTGTTGTTTCTCGGCGGAGGGGGCCGGAGGCATTTCCCGGCAGACGGCGGAGGGGGGGGGGGGAGGGCGGGGGGGGCGCGTCCAGTCCCGCAAGATGCTGGGGCTGGGGAATGTGGCCTGGACAGGCCACAGCTGCGTGCAGGAATTTCCCCACCGTACAAATCTTCCTGATCCGAAGCAGCTGGAAGGAAAACCCAGCGAGGAGCTGCAGGGAGCATTAACTCTTCCACGGCTGGACAGATGAATCCCTGCCCGCATTGCCTCCCGCAGTCCCCCTAAGTGTCCTGTATCCCCCTGCATCGCCTCCTGCTTTCCCCCCCTGCGTCCCCTCCTGCATGTCCACTATCCCCCCTGCATCCCCTCCTACACCCCCATCCCCTCCTGCATCTCCAGCACCCCCCTGCATCCCCTCCTACACCCCCATCCCCTCCTGCATCTCCAGCACCCCCCTGCATCCCCTTCTACAACCCCATCCCCTCCTGCATCTCCAGCATCCCCTCCTGCATCTCCAGCATCCCCTCCTGCACCTCCATCCCCTCCTGCATTTCCAGCACCCCCCCTGCACCGCCAGTATCCCCCCTGCATCTCCAGTATTGCTCGCTCCATCTCCAGTACCCCCCTCATTGTCTGGTATCCCCTGCTCCCCAGCATCCCCCCCCTCTATCCCCAGTATCCCTTCCTCGATCTCCAGTATCACCCATCCACCCTCCAGTATCACCCACCCCATCTCCAGCATCCCCGCCTCCATCCCCAGTATCCCGCGCTTCACCTCCAGTACCCCCTCTCCCCACATCTCCAGTCTCTGGCACCTCCAGTATCCTCCCTCCATCCCCGGTATCCCTCCTCCATCTCCAGCACCCCTGCAGCACGCCCCCAGCTGATGCTCAGCCCCATGCCACAGGGCACCCTGTGCCTCTGGATACACCCCAACCCCCCAACCCCTCCCAGTAGCCCAACAGAGCCGGGTGAGGCCACCACGCTCCCACCGGGGCGTGCTGAGAGCCCACGAGCCACGGGGGCCACCCCGTGCCAACGGCGAGGCCGCAAGGGCACCGCAGGGACCCCCCCCAGCCGCGGCGTGGTCCCGGCGTAGCCTGAGAGGATTTCCCATGACCCACCCGTTCCCACAGCGCCAGCACAGGGGATCCCCCAAAAACCTACTTCACCGCCTACACCGGGTGCCACGCAGTGCTGCTCGCCCATGCCCGCCCCACGCACAGGGATGCTCCAGCATCCCGCTCCCAGTGCCTCCGTGTGCTCTCCCCGGGGAGGTTTTTGGCACTGCCGGGATAACAGCGGCAGGATGGACCTGTGGGTGCTGGGGAGCCATAACTGGATCCAGCCCTCGGCCACTCCAAAGGCTGGCTGCAGAGGAGGCAGGGCGCCAGGGTGCCATGCGTGCCCAGAGCACGCCTGGTATGCGAGCGGCCCCGTGACCTGCGCGGGCTCAGCCGTGACCTGCCGCACACCCTGCGCTCCCCAGTACAGTAGGAGCCATTTCCTGAAGTGCTGGCTTTGATGCATCCTCCAAATCTGCAGCGGGGAAGCCCCGAGCTCTGGCTGCCGTACAACTCCGGGCTGGTTCCAAACAGCCCAGCGCTGCCGCTGCCGGCCCGTGCCACCAAGGCTGCAGCGTCTCCTGGACCGGGAGAGGGTTTTGGCTGGAGACGCTCCCGGGCTGGCTGCGGTGGCATCGTGACTGCAGTAGTGTGTGAGGTGCCCTGGCATCCCCACGGCCATAGCAGGGCAATGCATAGGGTGTCCTGAGCATCTCCACGGCCATGCCAGGGCAACGCACCAGGTGCCCCGAGCACCCTTATGGCCACGCTGGGGTGATGCACAAGGTGCCCTGAGCATCCCTGTGGCTGTGTCAGGACAATGGACAAGGTGCCCCAACACCCTCATGGCCGTGCCAAGACGATGGACAAGATGCCCCAACATCCCCATGGCCGTGCCAGGACAATGGACAAGGTGCCTGAACATTCCTGTGGCCATGCCAGGACAATGCAGGACGTGCCCTGACATCCTCGTGGCTGTACTGGTCCAACGTACAGGGTGCTCCAACCTGGGATGCCCACAGCCATCCCACAGTGATGCGTTACGGTGCCCTGAGCATCCTCATGGCAATGCATGAGATATCCCGACATCTCCGCAGTGGTACACAGGGCAACGCATGAGCCCTGGACAACTCCATGGCTATGTCTGGGTGAAGCACAACATGTCCCAACATCCTTAAGTCCACACCCAGAGCGATGCACGAGGTGCCCAGAGCATCCCTACAGCCATGCCAGGGTGACACAGGGGACACCCCAATGTCGCCATGGCTGTGCCAAGCCAATACAACATACCAGATGCCCTGAGCATCCCCACGGCTGCGCAAGGGTGACACACAAGACGTCCCAATACCCCCGTGACGTGCCTGGGGTGATGCATGAGGTGCCCGGAGCACCCCTGCAGCCACGCCAGGGTGACACACAGGACACCCCAACCTCCCTGTGGCTGTACCACTCCAAGACCACGATGCCCTGAGCATCCCCATAGCCACACTCGGATGACGCACGTGGTGCCCCACCATCCCTACCACCGCACCAGGATGCTGCTACACGTGGTCCCCCACCATCCCCGGGGCCGAGCCGGGGCCAGGCAGGAGATGCCCCTGCATCCCTGACAGGCGCCTTCAGCTCCGCCTCGCTGTCCCCTGCCCGCTGCCCCCATCACAAAGGGGGCTTTCTCGTCTATTCTGTAAGCGGAGAAGCCGCTGGGGGACGGCGGCTGGGGAAAGGCCGGGTGTATAAAAGGCTGCTTCTCATTTTGAAGCTGTTTCGGGAGGCCGGGGAGGGGAGAGGAAGGGGGGGACCCTTTCAAAATATACAAAGCGGGGGGGAGCTGGCGAACGGTTCAGTGGTAATGTGGAAAAATGAAGCCCCCCCCCCCCCCCCCCCTTCCCCTTGGCCCCAGCTTGGACACAGCTCCCACTGTACCACCACGTGTGGAACTACGCGAGCTGCAGATTGGAACTATTATAAAAAAAAAGGGGGGGTGGGGGGGGTGTAAAGAAAAAGAAAAAAAAAGAAGAAAATAGTTGAAAATCGGTCACATTCCAGAGAGATTAGAGCAAGTTCTGGTTCCTCGTTACCAGCCACCCCCCAATTAAAGCAGGGAGTTAACCCCTTCCCTGCCGGAGCGGCAGAACCACAATGAAGTCTCCTGTCTGTCTGTCTGTCCATGTCCACCCCCTCCCCAGGCTGGGGGGAGCCCCTGCCGGTGGCCACCCGGTGGCCTCAGCAGCCGGAGGTGGCGGTGGCATGGCAGTGCCATAGAGGTGGCAGTGGCGTGCCACGGGGTTGTGCGGTGCTAGGGGAGGAGGTGCAAATGCTGTGGGATCCCCTAATGCCCAATTAGGGGCCTTAATGAGCGGATTTCCTCTCCTCTTCCGTGCACAGGGCTCGATCCTGGCTGAGATGTTTTCCCTGGGAAGGGGGAAAAGTGCTGCTGGAAAATTCCTGGCTGGTGGCCGGGCCAGCTCTATGTGTCCCAGCATCGCCTGGCCTGGCATTAAGTGTCCCCCTGTTCATGTCCTGGTGTTGCGTGTCCCACCGTGGCATGACCCAGCATCGTGTGTTCTGGTGTTGTATGTCCTGGCAGCGTCTTTCCCAGGATTGCATGTCCCAGGGTTGTGTGTCTCAGCAACACGTGTCCCAGGGCTGCATATCCCAGCACTGCGCATCCCGATGTTGTGTGTCCTGGTATTGTGTGCCCCAGCATCACACCCCAGCATCGTATGTCCCCAGATTGCACACGCCAGCGTTGGATGTCCCAGGATTGCACATCCCGGCATCGGATGTCCCAGCACTCTTTGTCGTGGTGTTGCATGCCCCGGCGTTGTGTGTCCTGGTGTTGCGTCCCTTGGTGTTGTGACCCCCAGCATCTCATGTCCCAGCGCTGTGTGCCACGGTGTTGCACATCAAAGCATCTCGACTCCCGGTGTTCCATGCCCTGCCATGTGTCCCAGTCCTCAGTGTCCAGCGTTGCATCTCCCAGCACCTCACGCCCCAGGACTGCATATCCCAGCGCTGCCCATCCTGCTGCTACCTCCAGGTACTGCCTGTCCTCCTGACGTTGTGCATCCCAGTACTGCACATCCCAGCATCACTTGTCCAGACACCGTGCATCCCAGTGAGACAGCACAGGGTCACAGTGGGCTCCTCTCCGCTGGGCTCGAAGGCTTAGGCTTGGTGGCCACTGGCCTCTCATTTTGGGAGAGAAAAGGTCTGTTTGGGACCTAAGCTGCCATTTTTCTGGATAAAACACAACCCGCAGGTGCCAGGCTCTGTGCTGGCTTCTCCCTTTGCCTGCACGCGCTCCAGCCCAGAGATGACCCTGCAGGAACCGCCAGCACCGCAGAGAAGATTCACGCAATGCCGGCACCCAGCCACATCATCCCCATCCCCAAAACCCCACGGGCGACCTGACGAGCATCCTGCTGGCCACCCCTCCTGGCCATCCCTCCCATGCCACCTCCATCCCCCAGAGCAGCCTGGGGTGGGTGGTGGGGGGGGGGTGACCCCAAATCGCCCATCCCCACACCATCCCCTTCTCCAGCCCAAATTCCTGGGGCTTTGAAAAGCCTCCGGGCTCGGCAAGCCTGAACACAGCCCCGTGCAGCCCCCGCCGATCCCCCCAGCCCTCCTCACTCCCAGCCTGTTTACACAGCTGCGGGATAACTGACAGGTCGCCCTTCCCCCTCCCGCCTCCGCTCCAGCCCTTTTTCCCCAAAATACATCCCAAAACCGTGCTGGGGCAGACGGAAAAGGCCAAGCATCGGGGCAGCAAATGGGGTTTTAACAGAGCTCCCAACAATCTTTGTCTGGCTGGTGGATGCTCTGGTCCTGCAGCATCCCAAGATCCTGGCGCCGAGCAGCATCACCAGCACTTTTGGGATAAAACCAGCCAAATTTAGCTCCTAACAGCTCCGGGGGTCACAGAGAGATGCAAGTTTTGAGAGAAATGGGTTTTCTAGGCTTGATACATCATCTGATTCCATAAAACTGTGTGCCTGGGAACAAAAAGCTGGAAAAACCCCAAATCCTCCCCGGCAGGAGGTCCCAGGGCTGCAAACCCAGGGGTGCTGCAAAGGAGGTTTTGGTGGAAAGTGACGGGGGGGGGGGGGGGGGGGGGGATGGGTCCTGCAGCTCCTGTCCTGAGCCCAAAACAAGGGGGTGAAAATGGGGAAAGGGAGGGAGGGAGGAAGGGGAAAAAAAACAGGAGGAAGGGAGGAAGGAAGAAAAGGAGGGGAGAAAAGGGTGGGGAAAAAGGGGAGGAGTGGGGGAAAAACTGGGAAAAAAGGGGGGAAACGTGGGGAAAAAAAGGGGGGGAAGGGGGGAGGGGGGAAAAAGGGATAAAAAGCTCCTTCTCGAAGACAACCATGGGACATGGAAAGTGAGTCCCACTTGGGGACTCGGAAAAGGAAAGTGCACGGGCCAACACTGCACCAGCCACAGGGAATTCTGTCCCCTTGGAGCTGGAAATGAAGACAGGGCCGGACACAAATGGGAAGAGGGGACCCAGTTTCTTGCCTTCCTGCGCTGGGTATCGGGTGTCCTTCGAGCTCGAATAAATTACCTCAATGCCAAAGAAAAAGGGGAAAACCAAACAGCACCCCAGCCCTGCGCGGCCCATCTCCCGTCCTGCATCCCCACGCGGGGAGCTGCTGCGTTCTTCCCCACGGATAATTAGGGAGGGAGAAATCCCAATTATAGCTGGGATTTACAGCCCAAGAAACAAGCCATAAATCCTCACCCCCCTCCACGCCTCGCTCCCCTCTAAGCCGCTTCCCAGCCAAATAATCTCCTCCAGATGTTGCCTACAAATGCTGGGATGGTGGTTTCCAGCAGGGATGAGACATTTTGGGGGGTCTCCTGCATCCCTGCATCCCATCAAGGAGAACCCCAAAGACTCCTGGTGGGGTTATTTCTTTTCCCATCGGGGTCTGGGGCTTTTAACAGGCTGCAAAGAGGCAATATGGGGCACGATGCTGTGTCTTGGGTTGTCCCCACAGCACACAGTGTCCCCCTCCTGGCATTCCCAGGATGACACAAGCCAGGCAAAGGCTGTCCCAGGTGGGGACAGTGATTTGGGGGTGGGAATGGGTACGGCACTGGGAGTTTGCAACCCCTTGGTAAAGGATGCTCAGCCACTCCTGTGATGCAGCCCAAACCCATCAGCCAGCGGCATGCTGCCACCAGCACAAACCGGGTGGGAAATGCCAACAGCGCTGGGATGGGAAACAAGAAAAAGTGGCTGGGAGCTGAAAATTAAACCCCATTTGGGGTGAGCTTGGAGAGGCAGTGCTTAAAGCTGACCTTATCTTGAGCCACAGACCCCCGTGTCACCGAACTGGGGATGCTGGTGGCATCTGCTGAACAGCTTGGCCCTGACTGCAGCTTCGCAGAGGAAGGCAGTGAGAGGAAAGGCGGGATGGGAGGGTTTGAAGGAAGCGGGATGAGGCTTGCGGGGGCTGGA
Source organism: Falco peregrinus (assembly GCF_023634155.1). NCBI lineage: Eukaryota > Metazoa > Chordata > Aves > Falconiformes > Falconidae > Falco > Falco peregrinus. Next base: position 5,959,991 of record NC_073737.1, read on the forward strand.
GTGATGCCAGGACACCGCCCAAGCCAGCTCTCAGGGAGCCCACAGGGCTCAGCCTCCTCCCAAAGTGACCTCGGCACAGGGATGCCCCAAGCATCCTCCACAGGGGGATGCCCCGAGCATCCCTTCTCTGTGGATGCCCCAAGCATCCCTCGCACACACACCCGGCCACTGAGCAAGACAGGATTGGCGCAAGCTGAGACGCTGAGACCCTGACCGCTGGCGGTTCCCTCCCTGCTCCCCAAACCTGGCGGCAACAAGTTTTCCCCGCTGCCCCGAGGCTTTTGTCTGCAGCTTTCAGCTCCAGTCCATCACGCTGAATGGCTCCATTCATCCCGCATTCAGGCAGCGGCTGCATCAGCGCCGGGGGGATCCCAGTGGGTGCAAAGGACTCATCCCTGCCCGGGCAAAAAAAAAATCCCAATGGCTCCAAAGCCCCCCTGGAACATCCTTGGTCTTGGGGAGACGCGACATGAGATGTCCAGCCAGGGAAGGTGTTTTAATGGACTTTTGCACATGTAAAATGTTTAAAATCCAATCCAAGGTATGAGGATGATGGAAAAAGTCATGCGAAGCCATGCTGCCACAGAAATGTGGGGTGAAGAGGGTCCCGTCACCGCACTGCGCCCCTGCTGGCTACAAACCCCATCATTTAGGGGCTGACACCTCTGGAGATGCATCTCTGCATCCTGCTGGGTGATGCTGTGCCCACGCTTGGGGGAGCACCAAGGGGGTCCTGCACCCCTTGGCAGCACCCATGGGACACCAGCTCACCTGGCATCTCTGCCTGCAGACCTCCCTTGACCTCTGCCACAGCTCCAGGCAGGATTCCTGGGGCTCAGAGATCCCAAGGGCTTGAGGATTCTCAGGGTGCACACACAAGGTGACATCGCTGCCAAAACACACCCCAAAAAAGCAGCAAGCTGTGAAGCCGCATATCACCATCACCCCTTCCTCCTCCTCCTCCTCCTCCCTGGGGCACCTACAACCAGCCCATCACACCCCAGCCCGTCCCCTCCCCCCAGAACACCCTCACACCCCGATACCAGATACCAGGATACCAGCACGGACATGGTGCGAGCCCAACCTCCCCTTGCCCTTAACCCTCCTCTTCCTCCAGCTGGGATGCGCCCGGGCGCTTCTCTTTGGGTTCCTCTTTCCCCTGCTCCCACCAGTGACTTCAAGGAAGAAAAACTAATGAAAAGCAGCTGCTCAGAATACCAGAAAGATGATGAATGCGCGTTAAGTCCCCTTAACAAAACCAGGTCTTATGAGAGTCGCCCGGAGCACTTACTTCATTGCTTTAATTTGGGAATCGTGTTGGAAAAGGGAGGGAGGAGGGAGAAGTTGGGGGGGGTGTTAGTGGAAACCTCCTGTAGGTCTCATTTAGCCCCTAAAAAAAACCACCCAGGGTAATTAGCCGAATAGCATAATTAAGGAGGAGACATAAAGGGGCCATTGTGTGTGAAGGCTCAACAGGCAGGAGCACCTTGGAGTGGGGAAACTGAGGCACGGGAAGGGTGCACTGCCGGAAGGGATGTGATTGGCCCGGCAGCTGCATGGGCTGAGATGAAGAAACCAAAAAGTGCGAAAAAGCCTTTTTTCCTTAATATTTTCCAGGTGGGGAAGAAAGCCTGCACTGCTGGGGAGGAGGGGGAAATCCCAAACTAAACCAGCAAACCCCAAGGAGACGCCCGGAGCTCGACTGGCTGAGGACAAACGCCACGGTCAGATGACGCCGAGCAAGAGCCCCCACAGCCGAAAAAAATCCACCCCCATCCCAACACCTCCATCCTGCATCCCGACCAGCACATGCCAAAACCCTCCCAGCTCAGCCAGAGCTGCCGCTGGAGCCTCCGGCAAGACCCGCCCGGTTTTCGGAGCAACCCTTTTTCTTGCCAAAAATCTGTATTTTAATCATTTTTCTTGGCAGCCGCGTGTTTAAGAGGATATATTTTCTTTTGCAGACAGATATGCCTCTGTATTGCAGCCTGCACAGGGATCGCGAGCTCATCTCAGGGATGGGGGAAAAAAAAGCCGAAACAAGCCCAGGTTATGGTTTTTTTCCTCATTTATTTTGGACCCCCACCCGATGATGCGCATTAATTACAGCGGCGTGCACTAATTACACCGGCGTAGCATCATTGCAGGGTGCGGGGAGCTGTTTGGGTGCCTCAGCTGAATTTCCACGCCCGAGGAAGGTTCGGCTTTATTCAAATACTCGCCTCCAGACTTGAATTCCTGGGGTTAAACTGCTTTTTTGGGGGAAATAATAACAACCCCATGCGAGGTTCTTCTTACCGCCAACGTGTGGTCTCACCTTTGCCTCCCTGGTGGTGCCATGCCCAGTCTGGGGATGCTGAGCGGCCGGTTCCCCGCCTGCCCCTCCCCGAGCTGGAGGACGCTGGGGTGAGATTTTGCCCAGATATGGATCTGGCTTGGTCCCGGCTTGGGATAAAAGACGCCGGCTCCAAATGATCCCAATGGGATGGATCTGGCATGGCAGCAACAGGGGTTTGCATCCATCCAGGCCGCGGTGCCGGTGTGTGCCCAGAGCTTTTCCTTTCCATCCCACCTTGGGTACCTTTGTATTTTTGGGAATTGTGGCTCCGATGATCCCAGGGAGTCAAACCCAGTCTCAGGGGTCCCCAGTTCCTGATTCCCGGTACCCCCATGGGGAAAACCAGGCCAAAACGCTGCTCCCAACGGCAACGCTGTCATTAAACCCTGCCAAATTCCTCGGCTGGCTTAGCAGAGCCTCAGAAAACAGCACCCTGGTAGAAATCGCCAGAAAAGTGATATGGGGGGACACCCCCCACATTTCAGGGTCCCGTTCAGAAATACCACAGGTGATCCCAGAGCAAAGGGATTTAACCTAAAGAAAGGGCAGGAGCATCCCATCGCTTCGGTTCCCAGCAGGTCTTCATGGGAATGGAGGCGCTTCTGGTTTGGGGTGCATGAAGGTATCACGATTTCTAACTATTCTGCAGATTTCTAAATATTTTGGAGCAGAGAGATGCAAAAGGGCCGGCACACCTGCCTGTGACTCCACAAAAGTCCTCCAGCGGTTTCACCACCGCTGGATCCAACACCTACATCCATGGACACAGCCATCCCCAGCATCCTTCGCCTGCCCGCTGCCCCCTCGGAGAAGCTCCTGGGCACTTCCAGGGCACCCCTGGGGCACCAAGGTGATTTGGGTTTGGGGGCTTTTTCCCCAAAAATCTTCCTTTTTCATGAGGTAGAGTTGGGTGGTTCAATCCGCAGCACCCTGCCTGAGGGATGGCAAGGATGCCACCGCCACCGGGATGGCCGGATCCTGCTGATCAGCTCATTTCCTCCAATGGCTGGGGGAAAAAAAGAAGGAAATGGGAAAACAAAGCTCCCAGGGCTGCTTGGTGGCCTCCTGCCTCCTACCACCTCTGCGCCTCACGTGCTGGGTCTTGCCTCGAAGCCTCCCGGGCTGAGGGCGGGCGGCAGATCTGTCGGTGCAGGGCTCAGGGCCCCTGGGCGATGCTGCTGTGCAGGGATGCTGTGCCTGGCCGGATCCAGTGTGGGATCAAAGATGCTGTGCCTGGCCAGATCCAGTATGGGATCGAGGATGCTGTGCCTGGCCGGATCCGGTATGGGCTCAAGGATGCTGTGCCTGGCCGGATCCAGTGTGGGATCAAAGATGCTGTGCCTGGCCAGATCCAGTATGGGATCGAAGATGCTGTGCCTGGCCAGATCCGGTATGGGATTGAGGATGCTGTGCCTGGCCGAATCCGGTATGGGCTCAAGGATGCTGTGCCCGGCCGGATCAGTATGGGATCAAGGATGCTGTGCCTGGCCAGATCCGGTATGGAATCGAGGATGCTGTGCCTGGCCGAATCTGGTATGGGCTCAAGGATGCTGTGCCCAGCCGGATCAGTATGGGATCAAGGATGCTGTGCCTGGCCGGATCCAGTATGGGATCAAGGATGCTGTGCCCGGCCAGATCCAGTATGGAATCAAAGATGCTGTGCCCAGCCAGATCCTGTATGGACTCAGGGATGCTGTGCCCGGCTGGACCTGGTCTGGGCTTGCTGGCATGATGGATCCCGGGATCCAGGGGATCCCTGCGCTGCCACTCCAGTGGGAGCCTGTGGAAGGGGGGGCTGTGACGGGCGCAGAGCTCAGACACTTTCATTGCACGAGTGGCCGCAGGGTCTGACGGGGCCTCATCCTGCCCCGGCGACACAAGGCAATCAGCTGCACCAGATCCCCCGCTGCACCAAGCCGTGCTGAGCACCCGCCAGATCCTGCCAGCACCCCGCACTTGCCCCCCCACGCCCCTCGCTCGCTCACTCGGCACCCTGGGCTCAGCCCCGCACAGAAACGCCCCAATCCGGCAGGATTTGGCCCCGATCGGGGCTTTCCCATCCGCACTCATCCCTCCAGCTCTTCCCCAGGCTCAGCACCAGCCTGGGTCCAAAACACCCGGGACGCAACATCGGCTCCTTGCCCAGCCCCTTTTAATTAACCCCCCCCTTTCTGGGATTCATTAAATCATCGTTAGCGGCCGTCTTCTATGAATCCCAACCCCAGTCCCTTTTAATTATTCCTTATGCCTCGCCGGTATTTGGGATCGCGGCCAGCTGTGCATCATCTCCAACGCACAGCAACACCAAAAGTGACAAATTGGGAATAGAACCTCTGTCCGGCCCAGCCCGGTGCAGGAGGTTCATAGCCAAGCCCCCCGCCCCAGCACTGACACCCAACCACCATTCAAACCAGTTGCTCCCAGTAACGCAAAAGCAAGAACGCCCCCAAACCACAGACACCCCGCGCGACGCCCCCAGAAGCAAGGTCCCCACCGGCGACTGTGAGCCATCCGACATTCCATATGGTGACGCAGCTTCCTATAGAGCCGGGGCAAATATCGCACCTTAACCTGTCGCGTGTCACTGCCACCGCTCCGGAGCGAGACGCACCCAGCGGAGCCAGAGGGATGCAGCGGGGACCACGGCGCATCCCCCCCAGCACAGGGAACCCCGCGGGATGTGGCGAGGGGAGCAGGAGGGGAAACTGAGGCAGATGAGGGCTGTGGGTGGGATGGGTTATGTCTCTAAAATAGGTTTATATTTCCAAAATAGGTTTATATTTCCAAAATAGGTCTATATTTCTGAAATAGGTTTAATTTCTGAAATAGGTTTATATTTCTAATAGCTTTGCAGCCCCCCACCAGGTTGGTGTTCGGGCTGCTTTGGGTGCTGAGGGATGCTCAGGCTGGGGGGGTCGGTCCCGCTCCCACCTGCCCCCCCCCAGCGCTCGCTCACTGAGCTCACTCCGGGTCCCCGCAGGCGGCCGGGACAGACAATGTCAGCCCATTAAGGGCTTTAAGAAGCCGGGGGAAAGGGGGGGGGGGCGGGCTTTTAAATAAGAAAAGCGGCGCAGCTCGGGGTCAGGTTTCGGGGCCGGTGCCCGGGGAGAGCCCCCCAGTTCCCCAACACCCCCGGGGACACAAACACACACCCCGAAGGGACAAACTGAACCAAAACTAAGGGGAATAAACCTGATTTCTACCTTTTTTAGCAGCAGCAGCTGCTGCCTTCAGGACGGGGCTTGGCCGGAGCCTCACAGGACCCGAGGGGGGGCGGGGGGGGCTCCGGGGGGGCGCGGGGGGCACTTACGGTGCGGGCGCCACCGGGGGAGAGAGCTCCGTTGGCGAGGTACGGGCTGCCCAGCTCGGGGAGCATCAGGAAGGGGTAGCCGGGGTAGGGGGGCCCCTTAAAAAAAACCCCATCTTGTTGTCGTCTGACCACTGGGGAGAGAAGGGAGGGGGGGGTCAGGCGGGGGGAGGGTGCACCCACAAAGTGGGGGGTCCTCCGACGGAGGGAGGAGGGGGGTAAGTAGGGAGGGTCATGGGTAGGTCCCTCTGGGGGTGCCCCAGTCCCTGGAGGGGTCCTTGGTTCTTCTGGGGGGTCCTAGTGGCGGGGGGGGTCTCGGTTGCAGAGGGGTGGGGGTCTGGCTGGTGGCAAGGGGTTCCCGGGACCGGTGGCCCCCCGGCGTTCCTGGGGGGGGGGCGGTCCCGGTGCTGGTCACTCCCGAAAAGGACCCGGCTGCGGGGGGCTCCCGAGCCCGGTTCCCCGGGGGGGTGGGCACCGGTCCCCCCGTGGAGGAGCGACCGGGAGCCGGTCACCGGGGATGGGGGGGGGCCAGGCTTCCCGCGGGGGAAGGTCGGGACCGGTTCCTACGGGGGGAGAGGGCACACGCGGGGGGAGGAGTGGGAGGACACAGGAGAGGCGGACACGGCGGGGGGGGGGGTGGACACCGCGGGGGTCCTGGGAAGTGGACACGGAGGGGGGGGGCGGGCACGGGGAGGGGGGGCGGACACAGGAGTGTCCTGGGGGGGGCGGACACGGGGGGGATGGACACGGCGGGGGGGCGGACACAGGGGGGTCCTGGGAAGTCGACACGGGGGGATCGGATTCGGGGGGGGGGGGGGGGGGGAGTCATATACGGGGGGGTCCTGGGAAGTGGACACGGGGGGAAAAAACACGGGGGGGATCGGACACGGGGGGGGCGGACACGGGGGGCTCGGGGGACGTGGACACGGCGGGGGGGGGGGAGGGGAGCGGCCACGGGGGGTCGGCCACGGGGGGGGTCCCGCCCGCAGCCGGGGGCGGAAACAAAGAAGTTGCGAAGTGTCGGCCGGTCCCGGGGGACGCGCCGCGGCCGGGGGCGGGGGGGGGCCGGGGCGGGGGGCGCGGGGGGCGGCGGCGCGGCCGGTACCTTCTGCCAGATAGTCCCGCGGCTTCTGGAAACTTTCCCGGGGCTGGGGGGGGCCGCTCCGCCTGCGGGGAGAGGGCGGTGAGCGGGGCCGGGCGGGGGTCGGCCGCCCCCGCTCCCCCCCGCCGTCCGCCGGGCTCACCTCGGGGCCGGGGCCGGCGCCGGGGCCGCCCCCCCCGGTTCTCGGTCTCGCTGACCAGGGAGGACTTGAGCTCGTCCAGGTCCCCGTGGGCCGAGCCGCGCCCCGCGCCCTTGTCCTGCTCCTCGCCCTCGTCCTGGAAGGCGATGAGCTCGTCGGGGGCCCCCAGGTCGTCCCCCCCCGCCGGTTCCAGCTGCGGCATGGTGGGGGTCCGGCACCGCCGCCCCGCTCCGGCACCGCCGGGCCCCCGCCGCCGCCGCCGCCGCCGCCCGGGAGGGTCGGGAATGCGCGGGGCGGCGGGGGGAGGAGGAGCCCGGCTGCAAACCGACACCGTGGGGCAGGGCAGGGCCCTCGCACCGCCCCGCCGCCGGCCCCGGCCCCGCCACCGGCCCCGCCGCCCGCCCCGCCACCGGTCCCGGCCCCGCCGCCCGCCCCGCCGAGCGCCCACGGGGCGGCGGCCGACAGCGTGTCCCCGCCACGGCCGGGGCTCCCGTCCCAGCCAAGGACTCCCACCCCTTCTGTGTCGTCCGTCCCCCCCCATCCCGGCCGGGGCTCCCCGTCCCAGCCAGGGCCCCCCATCTCATCTGTGTCCTCCCCATCTCAGCCAGGGATCCCCATCTTATCTGTGCCCCCCCCCCCCCATCCCGTCGGGGGCTCCCCATGCCAGCCAGGGACCCCCTCCCATCTGTGTCCACAACACCCCAACCAGGGCCCCCCATCTCATCTGTGTACCCCCCATCCCAGCCAGGAGCTCCCTGGCACAGCCAGGGTCCCCCATCCCATCTGTGCTCCCCCCCATGCTGCCCAGGTCCCCCCACCCTGTCCAGAGTCCCCCCATCCCACCCAGGAAACCCCATCCCATCTGAGTCCCCCCATCCCACCCAGGAAACCCCATCCCATCTGAGTCCCCCCATCCCACCCAGGGTGCCCCCTCCCATCTGGGTCCCCCCATCCCACCCAGGGTGCGCCCTCCCATCTGAGACCCCCATCCCACCCGGGGTGCCCTCTCCCATATGGGTGCCCCCATCCTGCTTAATCTGTCCCTACCCTGCTTGATCCTATTCGGGCGTCCCCATCCCATCTGTGTCCCCCCATCCCACCTGGGTGCCCCTGTCCCACCCAAGGTGCCCCCACCCTACCAGGGTTCCCCCATCCCATTTGGGTGCCTCCATGTAACAGGAGAGCCCCCATCCCGCCCATCCCATGGAGATGGCCCCATCCTACCCATGTGTCCCACCACACCTGGGTGTCCCTGACCTGCCCAGGTGTCCCCGTCCCACCAGGGTGACCCTGTTCCCCATCAGCCGGATGCTCGGAGAGGACTCCCCACCCCACCCCACGAGCACCCCCAGGGTCCTACCACAGTGCCCCAAGCAAGCCTGGAGGACAGATTCATTGGAACACCCACCCCCTGCTCCCCTTTTTCTTCCAGGCTGGGCTCATGCCCTGTGCCGGGGACACACGGGTGGGGTGGGTGCTCATCCTGCCTGTCACCCCAGCGGCTGTGGGAGTGGTACCCAGCGGGGCTTCACCCAGCATCTCCAAGCCACATTGGCTTCATCCCATCCCATCGCCCACTGCCTGAACACGAACCCCAATCTTGGACGGAGGTACCACCTCCCCGTTTCACCAGGCACCGGGGACAGTCCCCAGATGCCCAGTCCCCGGGGGTCACAAGTCCGTCCCCCCCCGCCCCCCCCCCGCCAGGCCAGCAGCCCCTTGCTCCGCTCCACAAAGGTTCTTCAGTTGCTTTGCCTGAAATACTCCATGAAAAGGCTTTTGTAACATCTAAATAACTGGTGACCCCGGTCCCCCCTGCCCAAGTTTCTCAAGGAACAGCGAGAGGCAGCTGCAGGGGATCGTGCCGGCTGCCCCTTCCCGGCTCCCAGTCCTCCAGATGTTTTATTACCCTGCTTTTAATTAACATTTCCATCCATGTGCTGAATGGGGAGTGCACGCCTGCCCCTCCCCAGGCAGCTCCTTGCTCCACGGGCAGATGTGGTGGGGAGAGCCCCCCTGTGCAGGGTCCAGATGTGTCTGGGGGGCTGTGCGAGCCCTGGGCTGCTAAAAAACATAAATTATCACTTAAAGTCTTCCTTTTCCTGACATCCCCCGGGCTGGGAGATAAATAACATGGCATGAGCCCACGAAGGAGTGAGGATGTGGCTGGTTCCTGGCATGGGGCACGTGAAAGTGACCATCCCACTCCTCAGGTGACCCCCAGCTTTGCAGGACCCCAAGTACACAAGCAGGACTTGCAGGGCTGCAGTTTTGGGGTCTTTCCCAATATTTTTTGTATGTCCTACAGAGCCAGGAGAGCCTCCACAATGGGTTTGAAGGTCGCCATCAGAAGGCAACTGGTGTTCTGGAGGCAAAACCTCACTGCAACTCCTTTCCCAAGATGTTCCCAAGATGCTTCTGCCCCGTTATGTGATAATTAAGGGCATCCTAGCTGGACAGGCGGGACCGGAGGCCCATGAGATGGAGGTGACAGTGGGATAGGAGGTCCATGAGATGGAGGTGACAGTGGGCTAGGAGGCCCATGAGATGGAGGTGACAGTGGGATAGGAGGTCCATGAGATGGAGGTGACAGTGGGATAGGAGGTCCATGAGATGGAGGTGACAGTGGGCTAGGAGGCCCATGAGATGGAGGTGACAGTGGGATAGGAGGTCCATGAGATGGAGGTGACAGTGGGATAGGAGGCCCATGAGATGGAGGTGACAGTGGGATAGGAGGTCCATGAGATGGAGGTGACAGTGGGCTAGGAGGCCCATGAGATGGAGGTGACAGTGGGATAGGAGGTCCATGAGATGGAGGTGACAGTGGGCTAGGAGGCCCATGAGATGGAGGTGACAGTGGGATAGGAGGTCCATGAGATGGAGGTGACAGTGGGATAGGAGGTCCATGAGATGGAGGTGACAGTGGGATAGGAGGCCCATGAGATGGAGGTGACAGTGGGCTAGGAGGTCCATGAGATGGAGGTGACAGTGGGCTAGGAGGCCCATGAGATGGAGGTGACAGTGGGCTAGGAGGTCCATGAGATGGAGGTGACAGTGGGATAGGAGGCCCATGAGATGGAGGTGACAGTGGGATAGGAGGCCCATGAGATGGAGGTGACAGTGGGATAGGAGGCCCATGAGATGGAGGTGACAGTGGGCTAGGAGGCCCATGAGATGGAGGTGACAGTGGGCTAGGAGGTCCATGAGATGGAGGTGACAGTGGGATAGGAGGCCCATGAGATGGAGGTGACAGTGGGATAGGAGGTCCATGAGATGGAGGTGACAGTGGGATAGGAGGCCCATGAGATGGAGGTGACAGTGGGATAGGAGTTCCATGAGATGGAGGTGACAGTGGGATAGGAGGCCCATGAGATGGAGGTGACAGTGGGATAGGAGGTCCATGAGATGGAGGTGACAGTGGGATAGGAGGTCCATGAGATGGAGGAGGCGATACTGAGGTGGAGTCCTTCAAAGGTATCACACGTGACACTTGGCCACTGCGCAGCCCAAGTGAGGAGCCGCTGCTGCGCCCCAGGGCCCCATCCCCTCAGCCGGCCTTTGCCCCGGCTGCCGCACCCCGGCAGCGGGTCCTGGGGGGGCACAGGGCTGGGGCCGGGGAGCAGGGCCGGTGCGTTGGGACGGGAGCCCCGGGGGCAGGAGCAGCTGGGGGGGGAGGCGGGGGGGGGGGGAGAGCGGCCACGGGGGAGGGGGGGGGCGGGGAGGAAGGGTGGGAAATGAGCCTGGCCAGCGGGGGGCTGCGGCGGGGAAGGGGTGGCAGGGCCATCAAACACCCCAGCACCTTCAGCCACCCTGGGAGCCTTGGACACCCTGGGGACCCTTGGACGGCCCACAACCCACGGCCACTCCCAGGACCCTCGGCCACCCCAGGACCCTCGGCCACCCCAGGACCCTCACCTGCCCCGGGACACTTGGACACCCTGGGATCCTCAGCCACCCCAGGAGCCTCGCGTCTCTCAGAACCCTCGGCTGCCTTGTGACCCTCAGCGACCCCATTCACCATCTGCCACCCCCATCCCACCCCCACGCTCCCCATAGACCCTCTTTTCCGCGGGGGGCTGGGGACATGGGGGGATGCCCAACACCCCCCCCCCCCCCCCACGAAGGCCCAAGGAGACAAATGCCGGCACATCACCATCACTGTCACCGGTGCTGGGGACAACTGGGGGGTCCCGGGGGATTCATTTAACCCAACCTCACCCTCCGGGGGGGGCTGGGGTGGCGGCAGCTCAGCCCCAGTTATTTTGCCAGTGGATGGTGGTGGCGGCTTGGGTAGGGGGGGGGGAGGTGGGTTTCTCCCGGGGGGAGGGGTGTTTCCCCCCAGTGCTCCCACAGCTGTGGCATGGGGATGATACGCTCCTGGATTTTTGGGGAGACCCCCCCCCCCCCGCCTCCACATCCCTCCTGCTGGTCCTGCCTGAGGGTGACCCCCCAGGAGGAGGAAGGCTGGGACGAAGAGCTGGGAGCGAAATCCGCTGAGGGGCAGGGCAAGGGGAGCACATGGAGGGGGTGCAGCTGGGAGGGACACCCCAAAAATCCCCCGAGCACCCCCCTCCTCACCCGGGGGCTGCACGGCTCCAGCCAGCAGCTGGCTCGGGGCTGGCCTCGGGGGGGTGGGGGTGGGGTGGGGTGGTTAGCGGCGGTTTGTCCCGGGGGCAGGGGCGGGGCGGTGGGGACAGAGGGACACGGACGATCTGCAAATGGCCCATAAGCACCGGCCGGGGGCCCGGGCAGCACCCGCACCCCTGCCGAGGGCGGGATGCTGCCCTGCCCGGGGGCCACCGCCTGCCCCGCAGCCTGAGCCCCCCCCCCCCGCATTCCTCGTGCTCAGGGGGCGGCCGGCCAGGCTGGGGGCCAGTTTGCAGAGCAAAAGGGGGTCCCAGCGCCCTGCTCCGAGCAGCAGCATCCCCTGCCCCACGCCAGGCATCCACCCGTGCCCCCTGCCCCACATCAGGCATCCCCCCCGTGCCCCCTGCCCCACGCCAGGCATCCACCCGTGCCCCCTGCCCCACATCAGGCATCCATCCGTGCCCCCCTGCCCCACGCCAGGCATCCCCCCGTGCCCCCTGCCCCACGCCAGGCATCCACCCGTGCCCCCTGCCCCACATCAGGCATCCATCCGTGCCCCCTGCCCCACGCCAGGCATCCCCCCGTGCCCCCTGCCCCACGCCAGGCATCCACCCGTGCCCCCTGCCCCACACCAGGCATCCACCCGTGCCCCCTGCCCCACACCGGGCACCCATCCGTGCCCGCTGCCCCACACCAGGCATCCACCCGTGCCCCCTGCCCCACACCGGGCACCCATCCGTGCCCCCTGCCCCACACCGGGCACCCATCCGTGCCCCCTGCCCCACACCAGGCATCCATCTGTGCCCCCTGCCCCACACCGGCATCCATCCTGCCGTGCCCCCTGCCACACATGAGACTGTGGGTGCCGATGTCCGTGTGTCCCCCCCAGCTGTAGCCGGGTACACCTCACCTTCATTGCCAGCCCACCCACTGCCCTGTGGGGCCGAGGCCGGGGGGGCGGCCACCCCCCACCCCCCTGGAGGATGTTTTTAGTTCGACACCAGAACAAGGCAATTCTGGTTTGGGGCTCCTGCTCCTGCCGAGCCCCCTTCCCTTCCCACAGCACCCACATTTTGGGGTGAACTGGGGGGCCGAGAGGGACCCCCCCATGCCCTGCGTGGGAAAATGTTCGTCCTGCGGATACTTTTCTGATCCCCAAACTCGGGCGTTTCCTGAAAAAAAAGCAGAATGTTGGTGATTTTGGATAAAATAGAGGCACGTTTGCACCCCAAAAAGCTCCAGGCTCAAAGGTGCAGCGATGGGCGGAGACCCCTCCATCCCCCCACAAGCCCCCCCCCCATCCCTCCTGCCCCCCGGCTCCGTCTTGGGGAACCTCAGAGGAATCCCGAGTGGCTGGAGCAGGACTGCACTGGGGGGGGGGCACGGGGTCATG